>NW_007253749.1:159510-208649 GCF_000164805.1 Carlito syrichta | reverse complement strand
AAAACACAATTCCATTCACAATAGCCACAAAAAAAATGAAATACCTTGGCATCTTCCTAACCAGAAACGTGAAAGACCTTTACAATGAAAACTACAAAACACTGCTCAAAGAAATAAAAAATGGCACAAACAAGTGGAAAAATATTCCATGCTCATGGATGGGAAGAATCAACATTGTGAAGATGTCCATCCTAACTAAAGCAATCTATAGATTTAATGCAATAGCCATCAAATGACCAGCAACATTTTTCTCAGACCTAGAAAAAACAACTAAGGAGTTCATATGGAAACACAAACGACCAAGAATGGCCAGAACAATCCTCAGCAGAAAAAACAAAGCAGGTGGTATCACATTACCAGACTTCAAACTCCACTATAAAGCTACAATAATCAAAACAGCTTGGTATTGGTACAGGAACAGGCATATAGACCAATGGAATAGAATTGAGATTCTAGAAGCAAAACCTCAATTTCTCAACCAACTCATCTTCAACAAGGCCTCCACCACCTACCACTGGGGAGAGGAGAACCTATTCAGTAAATGGTGCTGGGAAAACTGGCTGACCACATGCAGAAGATTGAAACAGGACCCCTATCTATCCCCATATGCAAAAATTAACTCTAAATGGATCAGAGACCTAAATGTAAAACCTCAAACCATAAGAACCTTAAAAAATGAAGGACATACCCTCATGAAAATTGGAACTGGTATCCAATTCCTGAACAAAACCCGAAACCCACAGGCCATAAGAGAGAAGATAGATAAGTGGGACCTCATTAAACTGACAAGCTTCTGCAAAGCCAAAGAAACCATCAAGAGAGCAGGGAGACAGCCTACAGACTGGGAAAAAGTATTTGCCAGCTCCATGTCTGACAAAGGCTTAACATCTTGGTTCTACAAGGAACTCACATGTGCTGAAAAGAAAAAAACAAACAACCCCATTATAAAATGGGCAAAAGATATGAACAGATACTTCTCAAAGGAAGACATCCGAGCAGTCAACAGACACATGAAGAAATGTTCAACCTCACTAATCATCAGGGAGATGCAAGTCAAAACCACACTGAGATACCACCTAACTCCAGTCAGAATGGCCATTATCAATAACTCAAAAAATAACAGCTACTGGAGAGGGTGTGGCAAAAAGGGAATACTTCTACACTATTGGTGGGAGTGAAAGCTAGGGCAACCTCTGTGGAAAACAGTATGACAATTCCTAGAAGCTCTAAATATTGACCTCCCATATGACCCTGCAATCCCCCTACTGGGAATATACCCTGAAGAACACAAATCACTCTATAAAAAAGATACCTGCACACGTATGTTTATCGCAGCGTTGTTCACAATAGCAAGAACCTGGAAACAACCATGCTGTCCATCAAAAGAGGACTGGATTTTTTAAAAAATGTGGTACATATACACAATGGAATTCTACGCAGCCATAGAAAAGAACAAAATCATGAATTTCACAGCAACCTGGATGGAACTAGAGTCTATAATACTGAGTGACCTCTCACAGAAACAAAGATCTGAGTATCACATGTTCTCACTCATATAGTGGACCTGGAACATCCAATGTAATACTATAAGAAAATGACTGACAGTGGTGGGTAACTATGGGGCAGAGGGGAAGGGAGATGGGATTAACGGTAGTAAATATCTGTCTGGGGACGGGGAGACACCTTTTATCAACAAGGGTGCCTGAACGAAGCATATTTGTATACCTAACCTTTAACTGTACCCCACAATATCATAATAAAAAATATTGATTATAAAGAAATACACCCCACAGATAAAGGAAAACAAAGAGATATCCTTGCCACCACACTCATTTTTAAAATATACTTTAAAAGTTTTTCAGATGGTAGTAAAATAACAGAAGAAAACCTGATACTTCAGGAATGAAGAAAGAGCAACAAAAATGGTAAGTATTTAGATAAATATAATACACTATTTTTCTTCTCTTAAGTTTTTAAATATGTATGATAGCTGAAAGCAGAATTGTATTATATATACTACATAGGACAGCCACAACAAAAATAGAGAAGGATAAAGGGACCTGCAGAGAAGTAAGCTTTCTATAATCTACTTGAAGTAGTAAAATATTAATTCTAAATAGACTGTTAAAAGTTAAATATGTATATTATAATCTCTATTGCAAGCACCAAAACAAAAAAAACAAAAAAAACTAGACAAAGAAGGAAAGCAAAAAAATCCAATAGATAAATTGAAGTGGAGTAATAAACTATATTCAAACTATACACAAAAAGGCAGGAAAAGAGAGGCAGAGAAACAAAAAAAAAAGATGGAAGAAAGGGAAAACATAATAAAATGGTAGACCTAAATTAAAACACATCAATAATTAAAATGCATTAGATAATTGATAAACACATATTGTCAGAATGGAAAAAAATTAAAACGAAGCTATATGCCATCACTTAGTGTAATGATATAGACATGTTAAAATATATACCATGCTAATACTAAGCAAAAGAAAGTTAGTGTGTGACTCTGATCATATCAGAGAAAGCAGATTTCAGTGCAAGAAAAATTACCAGGAATAAACAGATTATATGACACAATGTAAAGAAGGCATAATAATCCAAAATGGGCATGTACTTCAAAACAAAGCATCAAATTTATGGGGGGGAAAAGGATGAAATTGCAAGGACAAATGGCCAAATCCACAATTATAGTTGGAGACGTCAACACTCTTCTCTCAGTAATTGACAAAGTAAACAAGAAGTCATCAAAAACATACAACTAGCTGGGCTCAGTGGCTCAGCCTGTAATCCCGCGCCTTTGGGAGGCTGAGGTGAGTGGTTTGCCCGAGCCCGCGGGTTCCAGACCCGCCTGGGCAGCGAGACTTCATCTCTACAATAAACCAAAAAATCAGCTGGGTGTGGTAGTGCATGCCTGTAATTCTGGCTACTTGGAAGGCTGAGGCAGAAGGATCGCCAGAGCCCAGCAGGTCAAGGCTGCGATGGCCGGGAATGGCCACTGCACTCCAGTCTGGGCGACAGAGTGAGACTCCAACTCAAAAACAAACAAGCAAACAAACAAACAAAAACATACAACTAAACAGCATCGTCAACCAGCTGATGTAACTGGCATTTACAGAATACTCTTCCCAACAAATTCAGTATATACATTCATCTCGAGTAATTCCCACATAACATTTGTCAAAATAAGCTATGAATTAGGTCATAAAGCAAACTTTTAAACATTCCAGTAAGTCATACAAAATGTAGAACACATACAGACCATACAGAATCAAATTAAAGTAAATAAAAATAAATAATAAAAATATAACTTAAAAATCTCTAAGTACTTGAGACCTAAGCCACATATTTCTAAATAACCTATGGGTCAAAGAGAGTTTTTTTCAAAAAAATTAATATTATGAGCTTGAGTTTTTAAAAAGGGACATACATAAAAATATTTGTGATATGCTACTTAAATGGTACTTACCAGGAAGTTTATAGGATTAAATGTTTATATTACAAAAGTAAAAAGGTCTAAATCAACAATCTAAGCTTCCATCTTAAGATACTCTTTTAAAAGAAATAAATAAACTCAAACCAAGTAGGAAACACGCAATAATAAAAATAGCAAAAATCAATGAAATTTAAAACCAAAACACAATAGGAAAAAAATAACTGAAATAAAAATCTGGTTATTAGAAAATATTTGAAAGTTGAAATGCCACTAACTAAGCTAGCAAAGAAAAAAATGAGAAGACACAAATTATCGGTATCAGGAATGAAAGAGAGAAACCTTCTGCAGAACCCATAGACATTTAGAAAAATAAGAAAATTCTGCAAGCTGTGCACATAAATTTGATCATTTAGATGAAATGGACCAATTTTTTCAAAGTCACAAACCAGCAAATTCAACAAGAAGAAATAAATAGCCTGAATAATTTATAGCTATTACAAAAACCAAACATGTAGCTAAGAACCTTTCCACAAAGAAAACTCCACGCTCAGTGTTTTCACTGGTAAATTCTACCATGTGCTTAAAAGAGAAATAACCCTAGCTCTATACAACTTTTTTCAAAAAATGGAAGAGAAGAGAAGAGAAACTTCCCAATTCATTTTATGAGACCAAAATTGGCCAGGCACGGTGGCTCATGCCTGTAACCCCAGCACTTAGGGAGCCAGAGGCGAGAGGATTGCCTGAGCCCACAGATTCAAGTCACTGGGCAATGTGGAGAGACCTCATCCTTACAATAAACAAAAAAATTAGCTGGGCATGGCAGCCCACACCTGTAGTTCCAGCTACTTGGAAAGTTGAGGCAGAAGAATCTCCTGAGCCCTGCAGGTCAAGGCTGTGGTAGCTACGAGCGTGTCACTGCACTCCAGCCTGGGCGACAGAGTGAGACTACAACTCAAAAAAAAAATTATGAGGACAAAATTACCCTGATAACAAAAGTAAAAAAGATAGTACAGGAAAAGAAAATTAAATGTCAATATTCCTAATAAACCTAGAAGCAAAAAACTCAACAAAGCATTAGAAAATCAACTCTAACTATATACAAGGGAGGACAAACAAAAAGAAATTATTTTTTGCGGGGCAGAGAGCCCACTAGAAAAGTTCTAGGAACACATCAGAATCAGTATACCAGTTAGCATTGTTGTAAGAGGCTGCGTTCAGTTTCAGTGAATTCTTTTTTTTTAAAACTCTTTCATTGTGTTTGTCCCTTTAATGATAAGTGATTTACATAGACAACCTGTTCACGCTGCACTGAGTGTTCAGTAGTTGTTGACCAAAAATGGCATGACCCGGTGCCCTACCCTCTCTAATCACCGGATCTCACCCCTAACGGCTTGTTTTTGTTTCCCTGGATGAAAAAAAGTTCTCAAAGGGAAACCTTTTGCTAATGTGGAAGAGGTGAAAAAAAAAACGACAGAAGCACTAAAAGGAATCAAAATTGACGAGTTTAAAAACTATTTTGGACAATGGAAAAAGCCTCTCAATAGGTGTATTGCATGAAACAAAGAGTACTTTGAAGGTGACTGAAGTTTAAACATGTAAGAATAAATACACAATGTTTATAAATAAAATCCGGGTTTGTTTGGGTCCCACATGTATAGAATAAGTAAAGCACTATGACCAATTGGGCTTATCTCACAAATGTAAGGCAGATTCAATATTCAAAATCAATTAATGTAAACATCATATGAGTAAGTTAAGAAGAAAATAATATGATCATATCATTTAGCACAGAAAAAAATATCTGAAAGATCCAATATCAGTTTATGATTTTTTTAAAAACTTTGTAAATTTATCTGTTATAATCTGATAATAGATATCCACCAAAAAAAAAAAAAGCTGATGTTATATTCCATAGTAAAAGACCAAAGACTTTCTCCCTAAGATAAAGAGCAAGACAAGGATGTTTCCTCTCTTTATTTCTGTTCAACATTATATCAGAGCATACAGATTGGAAAGAAAGATTTAAAAACTGCCACTAGTCACAAACTATGTAATTGTCTACATAGAAACCCCAAAATTGTTTAAAAAAGAAAACCCCTAGAATTAATAACTAAATTTAGCAGAGTCTCAGGATAGTCTGTATATAAAAATTAATCATATTCCTATCTAAATACTAAAAGTAAAAACTTAGAAACCAAAATTTTCCAAATATCCCTGAGAAGTATACTCATTAAAAAGTAAATACTCAAGTATAAATCTAAGAAAACATGTACAGACTCTCTATGCTGAATACTATAGACTTTGACGAAAGAAAAATCAAAGAGACAAATAAAGAGATAAATACACTATGGTTGTTCATTGGAAGATTCAATATAGTTAAATTGCTAATTCTTCCCAAATTTATCTATAAATTTAATACAATTCCAATAAAAATTCCAGCAAGAATTTTTTTAGATATAGACAAGCTGATCATTAACATTTACATAGTAGTAGGACAGTCAAAGACACAATAACTAAAATCGCTAAAGCAAATTTGAAAAGACATAATAAATTTGGAGGGCTCACATGAGCTGAGTTGATGACTTATTATAAAGCAACAGTAATCAGTACAGTATTGGTGAAGAGCTAGACACATAAAGCAATGGAATAAAATAGAGCCCACAAAAAGACTTCAACAAATATGGTCAAATGGTTTTTTTACAAAGTTACTAAGACGATTCAATGAAAAAATGATATCTTCAATTAATAACATTGAAAAAATTGAATATTCATATGCAAAAAAAAAAAAAAAACTCAGCCTAAACCCCACATCTTAAATAAAAAGTAACTCAGAATGAATATAGACCCAGAAAACTTGTAGAAGAAAACATAGAAGGTCTTCAAAACCTTGGGTTAGGCAAAGAGATCTTAGACATGGCATAAAAGCAATATCTCTAATAGAAAAAAATGATGAACTGAACCTTTGATCTGTGAAAGACTCAATTTAAAGATGAAAAGAAAAACTACTACAAACAAGATAAAATATTTGCGTTCATACAATAGAATACTACTTAACGGTACAAAAGTATGAACTACTGATAGACACAGTATAGTTGAATTTCAAAGGTTTTTGTTGAGTGATAGAAGCTAATCCCAAAAGATTACACATGTATGATTCCATGTATATGGCATTCTAGAAAGACAAAACTGTGGGAAAGCTCAGTGGTTGCCAGGAGGTGGGGTGAAGAAAAGCTTTACCACATGGGGCAACATTTAGGAACTATTTGAGGTGATGGAACAGTTCTGTTTCTTGATTGTGGTGGTGGTCACAAGACTACACATGAATTGGAACTCATAGAACTGTACCAAGAAAAGACTTTTACTGTATGTAAATTGAAATAGAATAATAATAACAAACTACAAGGATAATCTCAGATTACAAACACCTGCCTATAGCACTGTGCTTAACTTCATGATGAGATTTTTCCTGAGATCACTAGCCCTTAGTAGATGTTCAGGACTGCTTCTAGAGCTAGGGTGTAATTGATTCAATTCAATTGCACAAACATTTATTGACATTTCATTATTTTCCAGGCACTAATCAGGTATCTTAGTTACATCTATAAACTAAGCAAACTAAAATCTGGGACTTGGGTGTAGGGTAAAGGTACAGATGATAAAGATAAACATTATACATAAGTGTATTCAAAATAAAAATTATATAATATGTTGATATATACATAGTAATATAATGAAAGTAAATTGTATAATAAGAAAAAAGATAAGTGCTACTGAGAAAAAAATTAGGTCAGAGAAAAAGAAAATCAGGAGCACTTAGGTAGAGAAGTGAATGATTTTTGCAGTTTTAATTTGGGTAGTAGGCTTGATCTCTTTGAGAAGATGACATTTGAGCAGAATTGAAAGAGGAGATGCAGATATCTAGGGGGAAACATTTCAAGCAAAAGGAACAGCCATCGCAAAGACTCTAAAGTAGGAGTATGTCTGGCATATTCTGGAAAAAGTAAAGAATCCTATATTTTTACTGACATCAAAGACAACACAGAAAAGAAAACTACAGACCAATATTCCTTATAAATATGGATGCAAAAATCTTAAACAAAATACAAGCAAACTAAATCCAATAGCATACTAAAATAATTTTCCTCTAAAATCAAATAGAATTTGTCCCAGAAATACATTAGCGGTTAACATCTTTTTAAAAAAATCAATCAATAAAATATACCACATTAATAAACAAAGGAAAAAGAAACATGATCATATGAATTGATGCATAAACAGGATTTGGCAAAATTCAGCACCTTTTCAAGATAAAAACACTCAGAAAACTACCAATAGGCAGGAACTTCCTCAGCATGATAAGGAGCATTCATGAAAAACCCGCAACTGCATCATGGAAAATAGTAAAAACTGATCTTTAAATTCATGTGGAATTGCAGGGAATCCTAATTAACCAAAACAATATTTAAAGAGATTAGCAAAGTTAGACAACTCACATTTCTGGAGTTCAAAACTTACTACAAAGTCAGAGTAATCAAAACAGTGTGATATAGGCATGATGACAGACATATAGACCAATGAAATAAAATGAAGAATTCACAAATAAACCCATATATTTATGGCCACTTGATTTTTGACAAGGGTCCTAAGATCATTTAAGAATAAACTCTTAACAAATGGTGCTGGAACAACTGGATAACCACTAGCGAAAGAATGAAGGTGAACCTTGGCCTCACACCATATTCAAAAATTAACTCAGAATAAATTAATGGCATAAACATAAGAGCTGAAACCATCAGACTTTTGGAAGAAAACAGACAGGTAAATATTTATGACCCTAGATTTGGCAATGGATTTTTACATATAATGCCAAAAGCACACGTAACAAAAGAAAAAATAGATAAATTGTACTTTACCAAAATTAAAAACATCAAAGGACATAATTAAGGATGTGAAAGAAAACCTGCAAAATGGGAGAAAATATTTGCAAACTGTATTTCTGATAAGGGTCTAATAGCCACAATATATAAAGAACTTGTACAATTCAACAATGACAAAAGAAACAACCCAATATAAAAATTGTTCAAGGTCTTGGATATCAGATATAAATATGCACGTACACATACACACAAATGACCAACAAGCACATGAAAAGGTACTCAATGCCCTTAGTGAAATGAAAATCAAAATCACAATGCGATGCCAATTCATATCCACTTGAATGGCTATATTAAAACAGCAGCAAAAACAGAAAACAACAAACGACAGTAAGCAAGTAGAGAAATTGAGACCCTCTTAGATCACCAGTAGAAATGTAAAATTAATTCAACTGCTTTGAAAACAAGCAGTTTGGAAGTTCCTCAGAAAGTTAAACAGAATTTTCAGTTGACCAAGCAATTCTTCTCCTAGCTAAATAGCCAAAAGAATTTAAAACAGATACTCAAACAAATACAGGAACAAGAATGTTCAAAGCAGCACTGTTTACAATAGTCAAAAGATGGAAACAACTCAAACGTCAATCAACAGATGAATGAATAAACAAATTATGATATATATACATACAATGGAATATTTTTCACCCATAAAAAGGAAAGAAGTACTGTTACAATGTGAATTAATCTCATAAA
The DNA here is from genome assembly GCF_000164805.1 of Carlito syrichta. Classification (NCBI taxonomy): domain Eukaryota; kingdom Metazoa; phylum Chordata; class Mammalia; order Primates; family Tarsiidae; genus Carlito; species Carlito syrichta. Next base: position 199,586 of record NW_007253749.1, on the reverse strand, counting down.
CATTATGCTATATGAAAGAAGCCAGACACAAAAATCCACATATTCCATTTATATGGCATATCTAGAATAGGTAAATATATATAACAGGTTGATAGTTGCCTGGAGATTGAGGAAATTAAGAGGAATGAGGATGGGTTTTCCTTTGGGGATAATAAAAAATGTTTTGGGATTAGATAGAGGTGTTCTTTATCTAATTCCACATTGTGAATGTACTAAATGCCACTGAATTGTTCTTCCTAAAATTGTTAAGTTTATGTTATATGAATTTCACCTTAATAAAAAAGATGGCTTTTTAAAAATTTTAAAGGAAAACATTCCTCATACCTGAGGAAGAAGTTCTCAAACTTTGATGTGCCTACAAATACCAAGAGGAGCTTTTTAAAAAACAAATCCCACAAAATCAACACCCAAAATAACAGTTGCATTTCTATACGTTAACAATAAGCAGGCTGAGAACCAAATAAAAAACACAATCCTATTCACTGATTAGGATTAATAGCTACAAAATAATAAAGCAAAATAAAATACCTTGGCATCTACCTAACCAAAGAGGTGAAAAACTTTTACAGTAAGAACTATAAAACACTGCTCAAAGAAATCAAAGACAACACAAACACGTGGAAGAACATTCCATGCTCAAGAACTGGAAGAATCAATATCATTGAGTTGTCCATTCTACCCAAGACAACCTACAGATTCAATGCAATTTCTATCAAATTGCCAGCATCATTTTTCACAAACCTAGAAAAGACAATACAAAAATTCATATGGAAGCAAAAAATAGCCTGAATAGCTAAAGCAATCCTCAGCAAAAAGAACAAATCTGGAGGCATCACGCATCCAGATTTCAAACTTTATTACAAGGCTACAGTAACTAGACAGCATAGTATTGGTACAGGAATAGACACATAGACCAATGGAACAGGACAGGGAATCCAAAAATAAAACCATGGACCTTCAACCATCTCATCTTCTACAAAGCCAACCAAAACAAACACTGGGGAAAGAAAGGAAATCATATTTAGCAAATGATGCCGAGAAAACTAGCTAACCATATGCAGAAAAGTAATTGGACACCTACCTATCACCATTTACAAAGATTAACTCAAAATGGATCAAGGACTTAAATGTGAAACCTCAAACTATAAGAATCCTAGCAGAAAACTTAGGGAACACCCTTCTGGACATTGGAGTAGGCAATGACTTCATGGCCAAGTCCTCAAAAGCAAATGTGGCAAAAGCTAAGATTGCTAGGTGGGAGCTTATCAAACTAAGGTTTTGCACAGCAAACAAAAAAAATCAAGAAAAGAACCAACCCATATTTGCAAATATGGTTTTAAAAGAATATTTTAAAGCTATGCATCTGACATAGGCTTAACATCCAGGATCTACAAGGAACTCAAATGAGTTAACAGGGATAAAAACCAAATGAACCCATTAAAAAGTGGACAAAAGATATGAACAGACACCTCTCAAAGGAAGACATTCAAGCAGCCAACAAACCTATGGGGAAAAAATGCTCAGTCTCACTTATCATCAGAGAGATGCAAATCAAAACTATAATGAGATACTACCTAACACCAGTAAGAATAGTTATCAGTAAAAAGTAAAAAAAAAACAGCAGGTGTTGGTGTGGCTGCAGAGAAAAGGGAACACTTCTACATTGTTAGTGGGAATGTAAACTAGTTCAACCTTTTTGGAAAGCAGAGTGGTGTTTTCTCAAAGAATTGAAAAATGAGCTGCTATATGATCCAGTAATTCCCCTTCTGAGAATATACCCAGAAGATCATAAATCACTCTACCAAAAAGACATCTGCACTAGTATGTTCATTGCAGCACTGTTCACAATAGAAAAAATGGACCCAACCCAGATGCCCATCAAAAGTGGACTGGATAAAGAAAATATGACACATATACATGATGGAATAGTACACAGTCATAAAGAAAAATAAAATCATGTCTTTTGCAAAACCATGGATGCAGCTGGCATTCCTCATTCTAAGTGAACTATCACAGAAACAAAAAATGAATACCAAATTTTCTCATTCGTAAGCGGGCCCTGATCACTGGACACACAAGCACAAAGCTGGGAACATCAGATGCTGGAAACTTTTAAAGGAGGGAGGGAGGAAGCAGAAATAAGGAACACACATCCACACACTGGGCACCAGGTGCACTACCAGGGAGAGAGAAGGTTCACTAGAAGTCCAAACTTCACCTGCATGAAATTCACTTATATAGTAAATCATCACATGTATTACCTCACAAATAAAATTAAATTAAAATTAAAAACAGATTCATAAATTCCAACCCCATAGACTGTGATTCAGGAAATCTGGTTACACAAATGTATTTCTGTACAACTCTGCAACTGGTTCTTGTGGTCTATAGGCCACACTTTGTGAAGCATCTCTCTAAAATGTGGCTAACAAGAGCAATAAAGAGTTTGAGATCACCCTTAGCGAGACTTCATCTCTAAATAAGTCAAAAAAATAGCCAGGCTTGGTGGCACATGCCTGTAGTTTCAGATACTTAGAAGGCTGAGGTAGAAGGATCACCTGAGCCCAGCAGATCAAGGCTGCAGTGGCCATGAGTGTGCCACTGCACCCCAGTCTGGGCAACAGAGTGAGACTCCAACTCAAAAAAAAGAAAGGAAACAGGATTCCGGATCCCAAGGAGGGCAAACATTGGTACTCCTTGACCCAGAGTTCCTGGATATCTTTTATCTCATGAGAGATCCGTGGGTGTGACAGAAAGTTAAAATCCACAAATTCACAATTACTTGTATCTTTGGGAGTCCAAAGATACAGTGATGGTGTGGGGGATGTTTGGACAAATTTTGCATCACATTTGAAGAAGCTTTGGAGCCTCTGTGGGTATGTGAACCAACGGAGCCTTATCACATCACAGTCCCTGAGCGTGGCTATCAAAACCTGCCTCCCAAGGCAACTGCAAGTTAGAGAGAATGGATGCTTTGACCTTGGCATTTATCCAACTGGGATATGCAAGTCACACTGTTCCCTACTTGGACACCATCCAAATTCAGGGGGAAGGAATGAGATCTACTATAAGCAAGACCTGTGGATACTTGTGTGATTCATTAGAAAATTAAAGGCAATATTGTTTTATTTGGGCAGTCCATGCTAATTATACTAAGCAGTCACTATCTTCTTCCAAAAATTCCAGGACTTCTCTCTCAGGAACTGGCACTAGCCATTCCCTCTCACACTCATTTCAAATTGGTTACCAAGGCCTGGTAAAGTTATGCCCTAAACAGTTCTCTAAATGTTCTCCTGTTCAAGCCACCACCATCTCTGGAAGGAGGGACTGATAGCTTCTTTGCTCCTCTCCCTTTCCATTGTCATATCTGACCATCCATCCCTTCAAATTAAAGTCCTACTATATCTTGAATTCCCTTAATTCCAAAAAGAGCCAAACAGGCTTCATTCAACAGTCGATTTTTGGTCTCTCCTCCATGCCTTGAAAGGTCCTCCCCAACCCATCTCAGCCCAGGTACTCTTCTTCACCTTTCATGGATTATCTCAGGGGTCTCCTCATCCAGGAAAGTCTTGCTGACCCCTCCTCAGACTTTATTATGTGCACTGCCTTGTGTCCCCTCAATTTCTGGGGCTGCCTTTATCAGGGCATCCACCAAATGGACATAATGCTCTGTTTATGACTCTACTAGGTGGGAGCCAAAGAGAGGTGCGGGCAGGAACAGCTATGTCTGAAGAAGTTGCAGGACCACGGCACATTGGGCATCTTCAGAACTGCAGGCATGAAAGTCTCACAGCATCTTCCCTGTCAACTCTCCTTGCCTTTCCATCCATCCTTGCCTTTCCATCCATCCTTGCCCATCCTCTCCATTCACTAATGCATGGATTTCACTCAACAACCATTCAAGGAGGAGCCCCTTGATGTGTGACCATGGTTGCACATTCGGTCCGAGTTCACACAGACCTTAGCCCTACAGCACAGAGTAAAGAAATTCAAACACTGCCTTGTTTCCACAGTGGTAAGAATCCAAGAACTAAGAGAGACACCATGACTTTATTAGCAGATAGGGAAGAGACAAATAAAGCAACTGACGTCTTTCTTACGGCACCAGTTTTAATACACATCCTGGTTTCAGGTATGCTAGTGTGTGAAAACGTGCACTGAAGAAACAAGGAAATATGGTGGATAAACAATTCATCATTGACTTTCACTGTAATCAGTGCTGAGAGTGCCAAAAGAATGTGAAACAGTGGCACTTAATTTGGTCCAGGGATGGGAGCAGGACAGCCAGGTGACGCTTCCTGGAGGGAGTGACATTTTAACAGATATGAATCTCAAGAAGCTATTTTCAGGCAGAATGGAGAAATAGGAAAGGCACTCTATAAAAATAAAGGGTGTGTGTGAAGTCTGTCTGTAAAGTGGCTTCAGGGCACCAGGTGAGCCCCCGAGAGCTGTGTGAACTACACTCTCAATCCCAACTCTATACTCCTACTGGGAACCAGGGACAGGGGCAGGAGAAGATAGGGGACAGGTGGGGGAAACACTGGACACCTCTGAGTGGGAATGATAAGGTCACATCTATGACTTGCAAGAACCAGTGTGGTCTTTATGTGGACTGTTCAGGTTCTGCACTAGCCCTCTTGTGATCCGGCTCAGTCATCAAACGTACAACAATTAACCTTAACAAACTTAAGTTGTGAATATAACTTGTGTTCATGAAGGGACATTGTTTCAACAGGAATGATTAGCATGATGCTGCTAGATGAGCAGCGGCAGAGGCAGACAAGGGATGGTTTAGGGGCTCTGATCAACAGAGCACCTACTAAAAGCTTATAATTGCCTGGTGAACATTGCATTCCTGTTGAAACCACATCACCTTAGGGCTATGAATTACAGCCAAAACTTAAGTTCATGGCAAAGATAACTGAGGCTGCTTCTACTGCTATCAAAAGGAATAAAAGCCCACAAGGCCTGGCAGGGGCCAAGGGAGATCATATGCTAAGGCAGAACCAAGAAGGAGCAAAGATACTCCTTCTTTGGAAAGGGCTCCTCTCTGGGCTATAGGAAGGCCCACCTGTGGAGAGTGGGCCTCATAACCCACAATCCAACACACCACAGTCCTGCTCAGAGACCATCATGGCACCACATCATCTATAGGTCAAATAGGCGTGTGGTGAATGTTCAGGGCTCACCACAGCCTGATGCTGCTCCTACTCTATCTTCGTCTTCAGAACTGCACTGTGGATGGGTGACTGAGAAGTATATCATCCATTCAAGGTAATAGCATCCAGAAAATTCCAGGAAAGTCAGCATACTATTGATCACAATTGTAGCCACCATTTACTTAACTCTACTATAAAACATCTGTGAGAGAAAGAGAGAGAGAGAGAGAAGTGTGAATGATGTGTGGTTTGTGTGTGTATGTGTGGTGTGTGTGCATGCAGTGTGTACTTATGGTATGCATTTGTATGTGTGTGATGTGTGCGGGGCGTGTATGGTTCATAGAGGTGACATTTCCAAATATGCTATATTTGGAATACTGATACTCTTTAGGAATTACATAATATTTCACCTCTGTTCTGTGGAAAATGTTACTTAAATCACAGTTGTTATAAAGATTAAATGAACTGAAGAAGAGAAATTCATTCTTAAGAGTAAAACAAGGTGTCTGAGGCATTCATGTTCAGAAAACAGTAGCTGTGATCATTCTAACTACCACCATTATCTTTTTTTAAATTTTTTTTAAAGATGTGGAGTACAATTCAGAGTTAGGTGTACAAACATTGATTATGCAGGTACCCTCTTTGATGAGGTGAGCCCCTCCCTCATGAGGTTTCCCTCAACTGCCAATCCCACCCCCCAGCAGTTTCCCACTACTGCCAATCCCTTTCTTATAGGATTATGCTCATTGTTCAAAGTCCGCTTATGAGTGAGAACATACGGTACTCTGTTTTTTGTTTCTGTGATAGATCACTGAGTATGATCTACTCTAAATTCATCCAAGTTGCTGCAAAGTCCATATGTTTGTCTTTCTTTATGGCTGCATAATATTCCATTGTGTATATGTACCACTTTTTTTTTAATCCAGTCAAGCTTCAATGGGCAGTATGGTTGGTTTCATGTTTTTGTTATTGTGAATAGAGCTGTGATACACATACGTGTGCAGGAATCTTTTTTGTAGAATGATTTGAGTTTCTCCGGGTATATTCCCAATAGGGGGATTTCTGGGTCATATGGAAGGTCAATTTCTAGTTCTTTCAGAAATTGCCACACTGTCTCCCAAAGAGGTTGCACTAGTTTGCATTCCCACCAGCAGCAGAGAAGCTTTCCTTTTTCTCCGCATCTTCGCCAGCATCTGTTGTTCTTTGGTTTATTAATGATGGCCATTCTTACTGGGGTTAGGTAGTATCTCAGTGTGGCTTTGATTTGCATTTCTCTGATGATTAGTGAGGTTGAGCACTTTTTCATGTGTCTGTTGGCTGCCTGTATATCCTCTTTTGAGAAATGTGTATTCATGTACTTTGCCCACTTATTAATGGGGCTGTTTGTTATTTTCCTTTTGGCACATTTGAGTTCCTTGTAGATCCTAGATTTTAGGCCTTTATCAGATATACAGTTGGCAAATATTGTTTCCCATTCTGTGGGCTGTCTCCCTGCTCTCTTGATGGTTTCTTTTGCTTTGCAGAGAAGTTTGTCAGTTTGATGAGGTCTCATTTGTTTATCTTATTTTTTATGGTATTGGCACTTAGGGTTCTGATCAGGAATTGATCGCCAGTTCCAATTTCCATAAGGGTGTCTCCTGCATTTTCTAAGATTCTTATAGTTTGAGGTTTTACATTTAAGTCTTTGATCAATTTAGAGTTAATTTTTGTGTATGGTGATAGGTAGGGGTCCTGTTTCAATATTCTGCATGTGTTCAGTCAGTTTTCCCAGCACCATTTACTGAATAGGTTCTCTCCCCAGTGGTTGTTCTTGGAGGCTTTGTCAAAGATGAGTTGGTTAAGAAATTGAGACAAGGAGAAAGTGTGTATATTAGCTGTTTTGATTACTAACTACCACCATTATCATCTTCAGTCTTCACTTTACGACAGCCCACAATGCAGATACTATTATTACTTCAATTTTCAAATAAGCAAATTGAAGGTTAGAAAAATAAAGCAACAGGTCCAAAGAACACAGTCACCAAGGCATAAAGTGAACTGGCCTAATTCCAAGGCATCAGTCTCTTCTCCTCCTCCCTGGAGACAGGAGCTCACTTTGCAGAAAGCAAGGCTGAGCAAAGCCACTTGCCCAAGGAGATGCAGGTGTCAGCTGTAGGGCAGAGATGGACACAATGTCTCTGATACCCAACCCACTGCTCTGCCCTTTACCCCACAGACTCTCTAGAGAGGCTGGGGTTTCACTCCCTATTCCCTAATCATTAGGGAAAGTCAAGGACCATGTAACTATTTCAGTAAGGAAAAAAAAGCTCTACTTATAAAATATGACTCTTACAAACTTAAAAATCACTCATTACAAAACCAAGATAACATTTAACACAAGAGTTATCTATAAAGATTCAAGGCTGATGCAATCTGTAGTTTAGAGCTCAAACTTCAAACTGCAGGCTTTCATGTTAAGTATTTGGTAACAATCTATTATTGTAGGAATATCAGGAAAAAGCAGGAACAACACACACATGTGTGTGCATGTACAGACATAGACACACACACGCGTGCGCACACACACACACACACACACACAGGCTTTAAAGACAGACTTGGGTTCAACTTCTGGCTCTCTCATTTACTAAATGTGAGACCTTTTGCCATGCCACTTACCATTTCATTATTGATAAAATTCCATAATTTGAGAGGGAAGTAAAATAAAAATGTAATGCTCAGTTGCTAAAGACATTCAACAAATGACTATTGCTTTTCATCACTAAATGCTGCTTACTAAATGTCTTCTGCTCCTAACAAATACACCGTACCCTCTGAGAGCTGGGAGAGTACGTTGATCAAGTTTCCATATGGAGATCTCAATTTAATCTGCGTGTTGTCAGAGTGACCAGGGTAAAAGCCTTCTCTGGGTCTTCCCTGGAATGTAGAGATCAGGGAACCCAGAGAAGGAATTCTTCCCGAGACAAAGCAAGAAGAGCAGAGCCTGGAAGTATGGCAAAGGTTTGACTTGAAAAGTGCAACTGCAGTCTTGCTGAGATATTCTTATATCGGCAAAAAGGTAGGGTGGCCAAAATGAAGATGGTTTATCATAGAGCCCAGGAAAATGAAAATGTTATAGAAAGACTTATGATCAAAGTTTATATACACACAAGGAACCTTCAGTGATAGCCACAGAGATAACAGATTATAGGATCAGACTTTCCAAAGACACAGAAGAAAAAATAATTATGGTTCATGTTTGAAGAAATAAAAGAGACAGATAAATATGAAGAAGGGAAAGGGCTATAACATCATCAAGCTGATTTTTTTTTTAAGCAGTGGATCTAAAACCAGAAGATATGCTTATTGAAATTTTTAAAAAACCTATATGGCTGAATTAAACATCAGGATTAGACACAGCTAATAGTAGATTCAAAGAGTTGAAAGAGAGATCAAAAGAAATTGTGCAAACAGAGAACAGAGAGACAAAGAAATAGAAAATATAGAAGACAGATTAAGAGACATATAGGATAGACTGAAAAGTAAAGCATGTATCTAATTGTCTTAGTTCCAAAAAGGCATAATAAAAAAAGACATGGAGGAAATAATCAAAGAAAAATATCCAGAATTGATGAAAGACACTAATATCAGATACAGGAATTCCAATGAATATTGAACAGAATTAATTATTTATAATAATCCACATCAAAATACATAGTAGTAAAATTACAGAACAAGAATTGCAAAGATCTTAAAAGCAGCCAGAGAAAAATGGCAAATTACCTTCAAAAATAAAGCAATAAATACTCATTTTTAATGACAACAATGGAAACCAACAGCTAGAGGAGTTCTTTTATTTGTTGCAAGAAAATAACTATCAACCAAGAAATAAATATTTAGCAAAACTATTTTTTTACTATTACGAAGGGGGAAGAAAAGACATTTTCAGATGAATAGAAACCAAGAGAGTTTACCACAAATAGACTCTCCACTAAGGAAAAGTCTAATGAGTTATGACAGGAAAGTAAAAAATAATTCCAGATAGAGGGATATGAATCCAAAAATCCCGATGAGCACAGATGTTGAAAGTATGTAAGTAAATATAAATAATTTATAGAACAATAATAATAAATGTTTTATTTGATAACTTTACTAATAAGAAGTAAAATTAAAACATTAGACAATAGTAAGGTATCAATTTTTAAAGTGTAATGATATTTGAGTTCTAGTCTTTATATGTTAATTGGAAGGAGGATAAAGCTATTGTTTAAACATTATGAGGATGCTTGTTAAATTACTCCAGGGTAATCAAAACTAATCATAGAGAGTATAAGTTCCAAAGTGGCAGATAGAAAAAAATTTTTGTCTTAAATAATTCAAAAAAAGAAAAGAAGTAAAATTGGTGCAACTAGAAAATATAAAAAGTAGAAGATAAATCATTCCAAATATATTAATAATTGTAAAATATAAACAAATCACAATCTCCAGTTACATAACAAAACTACTAGCAGATTTTTTAAAAATAAAACAAAGCAAAAATAACTCTATATTGTTTGTAAGAGAAACATCTAAAACATAAAGTCAAGACACAGGAAGATTAAAACAAAAAGATGAAGAAAAATCCCAGGTGCATACTAACCAAAAGAACCTCTGATTTAGTCCTATTATTATTAGACAAATTAGCATTAAAGCAAAATATACTACTAGGGATTTATGATGACAAAAATTCCATTAAACTTAAATGTTCTTTGTATGTATAATTTTCATAGCCTCAGATACAGGTAATGCAAAAATTAACAAAAATTTACATATCCACCATTGTAGTAAGAGATTTTTAACTTATCTTTCTCAATAACTAATATGTCAAGCAGATTTAAAAATTTAATGATTTAATTTAATATGCTACAAATTTAAGGACCTCATCCTACAAAATTAAGGATCTGATAGCAGCCTGGGTAGGAGGTAAGACCTCAGAATGCAAGGATTGCCAGGAATACCAGGAAGGCTAGGCACCAGGGCTCCCTGGGGCAGTAAAGATCCCAAAGGAGAAAGTGTGTATATTAGCAGAGTCCTGTCCTTCGCTTCCAGGCTTCCTGTAAGCATCTCCAGTTCTTATGTGACTCAACAGCATCCTTCAACCTTATACTAACTCCAGTTGAGTTTTCTGTCAGTTCCCAAGGTAGGGGAACCTAGAGTCAGAGCTAACTGGATTTGAAGAAAGAAAGTCACGTGACATTTGTGCACACCCAATCTGTAGCTTAGCCTTCCTACCTACCACACATGCGCAGGATGTTCAGATAAGAAATGGGAAACAGAGATGCACAGGTAAAATACTGGCAGAAGTCAGCAAGTCTCTGCCCTACCTCTCCTCCAGGTCTGGCCACCGCTTGAAGTTGCCTTGGAGGTCACTGCGGGTTTCTCCCTTCTGGACTTCCACAACTGGCTTCTGCCCAGCCCTGAGAGATTCCTTCAGATCCCTGCGCAGGTGGAGGGTGCCACTGACCATGCCATCCAGGAAACTGAGGATCTGTAGGCAGCTTTGTATCTGGGATGGAAGTAAGCTGCTAGGGGAAAAGGCAGCACTCAAAAAATCAGCAAATGACCTGGTCTTTGTGTCAGCCCAGGAGTGCAGAGGGGTGTCCTCTTCCTCTGGGACCCCAAAACAGCCCAGCAAGCAGAGGTCCTCAGTCAGTTTCTCAAAGAGCCTGTTCCTTCTGAAGAAGTCACTGTTGACAGGGTCCTGGTGCAGCGCCGCAGACACAGCACAGAGAGTATGCAGCACAAGCTCCAGCGTCTGGTCGGCAGACACTGTCCCCCACGCTTGTAGTGGGGGCTCATGGAGGGAGCCTTCCAGGTCAGAAATCAGGGACAGCAGCCCATTGAACCCACTGGAGACTCTGAAAGCAGCACGACCCTTGGGGGTCTCCAGGATCCGGAGCAGAGACTGAAACACCAAGCAGAGAAAAGTGAGAAGATTCCAGGAGATAGATTAACACTGAGCTCACACATCTCTTCTAAAGCATACCATGAGCTCTTTCCTGCTCAACACTGACAGACTAACAAACTATGTGAATGACAATTCTGAAACATTGGGATGTCCAAATGGTTCCTCTTATTTTTTAATTTAGGTTGTCTGTAAGTACCTTCTATGCCAATTTATACGGTTAATTTAACTACCCTGTATCTTGGCTTAAATGCACCTCTGTCCAGAAAGCTTCCCCTGACCTCTTGCTCATATTCGACCCCAGGGCGAGTGCCCCATAACCCCCTCTCATTCCCCAATCAAAACTCTCATCACAGTCTGCAGCAGTTACTTGAAAATTGTCTCAGCTCTCTACCAGACTGAAGCTCCACAAGATCAGGAACCATATCTGGCTTATTCACTGCTGTGAAACATGGTATGCACTTAATAAGAACTTGGTGCATGAGTAGAATAAACTATCTCTGATACTGTACAAAAGACCCACAGTGAAATCCTTATGAAAGCAGTTTATTATTTTTCTTTTCCTTCTCAGTGAAAGCATGGGTTCCCCTAATAAATGAAGAGAAATTTTTAAAAACTACTGAAAATGTGGTGTGAAAAGATGAGGGCTTCAGAGAAGCGAAGAAAAACCTTCAATGGAATGAAATACATAGGTATAACACATAGTGTGCTCACGTGTGCAGAAAGCAGCTAGGCCACTCACAGCATCCATAGTAGAATCCCCCGCCCTCCAGATCATTGAGTTTTCTACTGATCAGCCAAAGTTTGATTTCCTTCTAAAAACAAATTTTTCTTGCGCATTTACAACATGTCACTCATTGAGCCCAGTGCATGGTATACACTAGGTATTCAATACATATTGCTGGAAGGGAGAAAGGAGAGAGGGAGGGAGGGTTATAATTAAGCAGTTTTCATTCTCTGCTAAAGCTACACCTAAAAGTGAAGAATGCATGGACTATTTTAAATAAATATTAAAAGCCAAGCATTTTTTGGTTTTTATTTATTGATTGATGGCATAAAATGCTCATCTAAAACTCATGGCATTTTATGCATTTTTTTCTAGAGAGTGGATAGTCTTCATGGACTTATTAGTAGACTCTAGAGGGAGGTGGGAATTGTTTTCTCTTTCAGACATTTTATGCACTAGTGAGAAAGAAAAGTGGATTGTTTGAGCAGGCACAGATTTGAGTCAGTTCCAGGATGCTTGAGACAAGGTTCAAAGAGAAAAAAGTAAAAGAGAAATTCCCAACTTGGGGGGAGGGGTGTTGCTGTGACTTAAATGCGTGATTTAGAGTAATAATCTATAGCATGACACATGAAAGTTAGTGGACAAAGAGAACATCAGTAGCTCAGAAAACAAAAAGAGAGAAAGGACTAGATTTTTAAAACTCTCCTATATACAGAAAGTCAAATAGAAACTTGGTAAAGTTATAGTTCACTATTAAGTATAAAGTCATGCACTTTAGGAGAGAAAGATTGTTTTCCAGCTCCATCTCTAAAACACTGGTACTCTAACACTAAAATTTACCTGAAATAATGTAATGTATGTTTATACTATTCAAGTTTTGTTCCCTACTATTTTATTCCACTGTAAGAAACCTGAACTGCTTAGCAAGTTGTCAATCCCACATTTTGGGCAGGAGAAGTGACACACACTGGTAAGGATTCTTTCAAAGATAAAGAGAAGCAGTGACTCAGGAAGTGCTTAAAGGGTTCCCACAGCCCCATCTGTGTTGTTTAAAGAAATTTAAAAAGCAAAACAGATTGTAGTAACTAGGAGAATCTATGAAAGGTCAAAGTTCACAATTATGTCCAAAATGAACAAATAAAATGAGATAGAAAAATTTGTCCTTACCAATACAGGTCAATTGATTCTTTCCTGGCTATAGAAAAATAAAGTGTATGACGTATGATGGTTAGATCAATGATAACCCACAATGGCACAGAGGGACAACCGTGGAAATTGAGTTGTCATTTTGCTCTTTGAGAGAAACTTAGCATCAGAGCCACCCACTAATGGGGGGTCACGTCAAAGTCATAGAATAGGCTTCAGGGAAATGGACTTTCCAGACTGCCAGAAAGAGGGATGCAAAAGTGAAATATTAAGAACCAGAAAATGATGATATCTTGCCTCCTAGGTGAGGATATGGCCTAACGCATTCTGAATTTGGCTCAGAACCCAGGAAAGACACACATTTGTAGACATGTCCTTAAAAAGACGCATATAGATTGTTACAGCAAATTATTCCAGAATGGTGAGGCTCAGTGGATGTGAAAGTTCATGGTGTAGATTTGGCATAGCCTTTCTCTGTGCTGACAGTCACCCTACTTAGTGTAAACCCACCCCCCATCCCAGGGACCCTGGGGCCAGAAGTAGCTAAGGCAGATACACTGCATCTGTGCCTGCCTTGTGTGAGTAACTCACTTCCAATAAAATATTATTTCTTCAACTGAGTTGGAAACTCACTCTAACCTTGAAGTATGTGTGGTAGTTTCAATCTCTTCCTTCCCATGGGTAATCCATACAAAAAACTGCACGTTGGTATGAAATACAGCATACATCTGAACCGGACTTTGCGTCTGGTCATATGACATTGCCATGAAAAATAAATAAATCACAAACACACTGTAAAATCTTAAGTTCTATGATGTTAAACAGTCTAAATTTATGTGGGTGCTTTCAGTGGCTCCTAAGATTACTAGAAGGTTTGTTAAAGGCAAATAGAATGAATGAAACTTTTTTGCTTATCATAGGACACATGACAAAACAGATACCAAAAAATGGAGAACGATAAAAAAAACTAATCAGATTTCAGACAATTGCCTGAGCCACTGGGCAGTCACTAAAATCCCTCTCTCCTCAAGAAACCGCCTTCTGATTCTCCAATTTGATGCCAGATATTGCTTAAAGGAATTCCATCATTCAAAGAGTGTGGAGAGAAGATACTTTAAAAAGAGAAGCAATCCAATAATCGTTCTCATTATGATCTGTGTCTCTCAGCAAGTCTGTCACCTGTAATTCCTGGATGGTTATTTTCTTTTCCTCCTGTTGGGAGGGGAGGAGGAAGGAATGGCTGTCCTTAATTGTTGCTTTGTTTGATTTATTAAATTCAGAGTCATTATCTAAAATGGGGGTAATCTCATTAGAACTTAGACTGCTCTATTATTTCTTGGGATGGGGTTAATTTCATATTTGCAGAGTCATAAAGTAAACAGTCTGAAATCCAATTACAAAGGCTTAATTTCATAGCAACTAAAGAGAAACGTTTCTATCATAAAGGAAAATAAATAATTCGCTACTTCAGGAAACGATTTATCAGAAACCAGGGGCCTAGGAGGCGGGTCTCCATTACTGTCATTCAACTTTGCATGATAATGCATCACACAGGGTTTCCAGTCTGCAAAAGGGAGTAAATTTAATCAGCTGAAGTCAAAGTAATCAGGCTAGGGTTGACACATTTCAAGAAAGGTCAGCGTTAAGCACATTTTCTCATTCTTAACTCAGTTACCATGTCATCGTCTCTGAGTTAGTATTCCTCTAGCTTGAATCTATAAAATAGATGTCTGCTGCAAAGCGCTAACTACATTAGGACTAACAGGATTTATTTCACATTCTATTATTTGTTATTCCTCATAATTTTCCATGTGTCATGCTGGAAGACTGGTGAGGTAATGCAATTAAGCTCAGAGTTGAACAGCTAAATGTATATTAGCAAATCAATCTGAATTTGTGCATAACCCAATCATAGTCCCGCTGGCCAAGGAGAGGAAATTCATTTGCTTACATTATTCTTTAACTCAGTTATCATTTGCCAGAATTAGGTGGTGAAGTCACATGTGCTTCAGTGTTGGTATGGAAGCACCACTGGACTTTGGAAATAACTGTCCTAAGTTGCTTCTCCAGAGCAGCTGGCAGATCTGTCTCAGGAAAGGGACACAGAGTGATGCCATGATGTGAGTGCACTTCAGAGACAGAGATGGCCAACCTTTATCAGGAAAGGGGCACTACCTACCCCCTGACCTTTCAGGTTCCCACACTTCAGCACGTACCCCTCACCCTACATCTGGCCCACTTTGTAGACAGCACCTGCAGGAAGATTCAGTTCTCAGCTTCTAAAAAGAGAGATCTAGCCAGAAAGAGCTCATTTTACATCTTTGTTTCCCAAGTTCCAAGAGCTCTCAAGATGATTTAGAAATAAATGTAGATCCCACATCAGATTCCAGCAAACTCACTACTTGCCCATGTGACTCAGTGGTGGGCAAGTCTGGAGGAGCCTCTTGGGCCCCACTCTTGCCTACTGCCCCTGGAGCAGCAGTGTATTAACTAACAGCCCTTGTCCCTGTAGAACAATGCCAGCTCCTGGGGCCTCTGACTGCCCAGCAGTGACTTGGCACCCTGGGGAGCAGAACACACATTGAGTGCAGTCTAAATAAGCTCACCAGTGTTCTTTCCTTACGTTCTCTCTTGATAGTGTGATTCTGAAATGATATTGAATCTGTAAAACACCATAATGACTTTACACTGCTAATTCTAGAAATTCAGTCCTATTACCCAAGGGCTGACACTCCTATAAGATGCCTCTGGGCTAGAGCGTAAACAAGATGAGCTTTCCATGAGTAAAGCTGAGTATTGTTTTCTATATTGGACACAAAAAATACTTTTTCTCTCCAAACAAAGTAAAAGCAAAACTTTCCATCTATGGATCTGTTTGGTTTTCAGTGTGAAAATGTCAGAAACAGTTATTCACCCAATAAAAAACCAAAGCCCTGACAGCTTATGAAATGCCTTCCCTGTTCCCATTAGAACATGTCAATCAAGCTGAACATGGACATATGAGAGAAAATGTATCAGACAGCATGGTGAAGTGTGAAGGTCATGTAGTTTTCAGTTGTTAGTCTTAGATTCAAACTCAACTTCACCATTTAGCAATTGTGCAATATTGACTGTGTCAATGATGCTCTCTGGATGTCTCTCTGCCTATAACTTAAAAAGATTGTACCACATGAATCTGAAGTTCTTCCCAGCTCCAAATTTTCAATTCGTGATATCTCTCTCCCTTTCCTTACTCTCTGCCTTACCTCACGTAAACATGGGATTTGTCTTTCAAAAGGCATTTAACTTTCCTTCTTTGTTTTATATAAATCACTTTCACTGATTTTTCATCCCTGTAATTAAAGCACTGTTTGGGTTCTTGTCATCTGTGAAACACATGATTATGATCATGATGTTACTTGAATGGGCCATGCATGACACTTGGCCACACTAGGCCATGTGATAACAGGAATAACTCATATCAATGTCTGATATGATGCGGCACTGCAGAGAAATAAAGTAGGTAAGGTGAATGGAACACCATTCTCTAAATGTTAAAAAGGTTTTGTACAGTAATAGTCATTTCTGAGTAAGTTAGGTTGATGAGTGGTCTTAATTTTGGGATTCAGAGCAAGTTCACATTTTTTAAAATTTACCAACAATCAAGTGTGACATGTTCATCAGCATGTGTTTTTATATGGGTCCGTGTTGCACATAGGTGTGAGAAGTTCCAAAGTCAATGCCCTAAGGAATGTTTGCATTTACTTGCTTTTCTCTCAAAAAGCATAAAACTTTAAAACAATGGATTTAAAAGGCATAAAAGACAGAAGAAATAAAAAGGAACAACAATAAAATTGTGGAAGTTGTGAGGTAAAAAGGATGTTAACAATGATACTTACTACATTTCTTTAACTATTTTAAGATAATTTGATGAATATTAAAAATATGGCAAAAACATGTAAGTCTCTGTTACCAAAATGTGAAAACCAGCCTCGCTTGTCCCTTTTTACTCACTGTACCCACGCCTTTGGCTGCCTTTTGCTTCTTTTTCCCAGTTCACTTGTCTTCTCCCCAGTGATCCTGCCTCAGTCAGATAAGGCAGTGTTGTTCTCTCCTACTTCTCTGTTTCTATTGCAGCCTGTGCTCAATGTGTAAACAGGGCATTTACCACAATGCAATGTAACTATCACTCACATGTTAATAATAAGTACCAATCTGAGAGCTCCCAGACAGACTGTATCTCATTTGGCTGTATGTCCCAAGCACTCTGCATCAGGTCTGGTAATTAGTAGATGCTCAATAAATCCTAGTCATGTCAACAAGGCAGCTGTGTGGCCACCACTGATTCAGGCACCACTTCCATAGCTTATGGTGTTGTGGGAACTAACTGTCTAGCCAGGGACTACATTTCCTGGCATCCTTGGCATCCAGGTGAGTCCTATCCAAAGTCCTGCCCAAATAAAACTGGACAGAAGTTAACACATGCAAGTTTTAGGCCTGAATGAGAATGCCTTGTGCAGTTCTTCATAGCGTCTCTTTACTTGTCTGAGACAGATGCCTAGGTGGCACCTGTGCTAAATGACAATCTGCAATCATTATGTATACATCAAAGAAATTTCCAATGTGTCAGGCTACTGATGACATGGGATGTATTTGTTATAGTACCTAACGCTATCTAACACAACATACAGCATAACTAATGTAGTGGCTAACTGAATGAACAAATGCATGAGCAAATGTGGATCACTTAGTGCATATCCACGGGAAAGCCAAATACACAGGGAGGATTTGGAATCACCTTCAGGAGATCCAACTTCAGCTGCAGCTCCCCTTGAGTGGACGAGCACAGTGCACCCACAATGATACTCATGTACTCCTCAGTGTTGATGGCTGAGAGCTGCTCCAAGATGCTGAGTGAGGCTTCCCGGTAGAACTCATCGTCCAGGAAGATCTTGATGAATGGCACCATTCCATAGTCTTTCAGGACAACTGGGGACCAGACAGGATGGAGCCAGAATGATGGGGGTCTTGGCACCTCAGTTTCAATCACAAGGAAAACTCTCTCTTACAGTTTTCAAGGTTTGTTTTGCTATGGTTTTGTGTTTCTCTTTTGCCTACTAGTAAGTTTTTTGGTTTGTTTTTTGCAATCCATGCCCATTATTTTAAAAAAGAAAAGGAAAGAGAAACTGTGGAGCTGAAAATTAAAAAGAAAAACTGGTGTTTTTTCTTTAGTAAAAATTTTATTTTAAGAAAATCTTTTGATTAATATTTCCCCATAAGAGACAAGTTCAAGATAGGAGGAATAGATTCAATACCATGTACATGTTGACTATGGGAAAAAAGGAAAAAAAAAACCTTATTTTTAGAAACCTAAGTAATACAAGCTTTAACTAGATCTACCTGTCCCTTGATTCTCCATAATTCCCTACTCAGGGCCAATGAAAATTTTCTCTCCCTTCTCTCTGCTGAAATTCTTAAAGAAAGCAAACAGGAATTGAAGTTAAGAACATATTTAAATTTCTAGGTAGTTTCTTGGGGATAAAATTAAAGAAGTTTAACTGGTAGTACATTTTTGTTTAAAAGTAGTCCAAAGCTTTCCAACCCCAGGATTACTATGTTGAGTAATCCATGTGGAACAAAAACTAGGAAGCAGCTGGATCCTTCAAATGTCTTGAAGTGAATCTGAGCAGACAGGGTTTCTCCAGTTATGATTTCCTCTTAGATGGAAATTATCTTGGAGGCCCATTTGAAAGTACAGTCTTGAGTTCTACCTTGACCAACTACTAATTAAATGTCTGGGAGTGAGTCTAGAAATATGCATTTAAACTGCACCTCCAGGTAATCTTTTGCAGAATAATGTTAATGACTCTCTCTCTGGTGTAATGAAATAACAATGTTTTACATTTGATATTAATCTGTGAAGGTCTCTGAAAAAGATGCCTAAATCACAAACCCACTGATATAACTTGTTGATGCATCTATTTATACATTCACGCACATATATTCTTTATGCACAGATTTGTTGAAAACCTGGAAATTACATGATTTTGGGAAGCTAAAAAAATTTTTTGAATGACTAGAACTGAAAATTCCATCATGTCTGGAAGCACATCAAAAGTGACTAGCTTTCGTTGTCTGTATTTTACCCTTTGAATCTAAATAGGAAAAAAAAGCACTATATTCAGTACAGTAGGATATTTTTTAAAATGAAAAGAAAGGAGAGGGCTCTGTGGTCTCATAAATTTAGAAAATTCTAGATTAAGCATAATCTTTTTACTCACCAACCTTATTTCACAACCTTAGAAGTAAAAAGTATCAACTGAGGTACACTATCCACCAACTTACTGATGAGGACTGAACATCAACCAACAAATGAGCATTAGCCACAGTATTAGTTAGTACTGGTTATTTCTTAAATATAACCTGTGAACAATGGTATAAACAAACAGGAAATAGTTCGTGTTTTACCAAACAGCGACAAAGCAAATTTGGTACCATCCTCACCCGCATTCCGAACCGAGCCTTTCAGAAGTGTGACCACAGTCCTCAGCATCACACAGGTGAGTTCTCGTTCTAGATCCTGAGTGCCAGGAGCACACTCTTTGTTTCCTGTCATATTGAAAAAGCAACAAGCAAATTTAAGTACACACTGTATGACCCAAAATCTCTGCATTCGTTTTCTACCCTCTTAAAAAGATATGAATACAACACTTCCATTATAAGGGAGTGTACATCCCAATTCAAAAGTTATCCTTCTGTTATTCCCTACAGTAGTGGTTCTCTAGCTTGAGCACATCAGAATCCCCTGCAGGGCTTGTTAAAATCCAGAGCCCTGTGATGGTGATGGGCCCTATCCCTAGAGCTTTTGGCTTAGTGGGTCTTAGACAGAGTCCTAGAATTTGCATTTCTGACATGATCCCAAGAAATGCTGATGGGTCTCGTCTGGGAACTATTCTTTGAGAAGCATTGCCCTAAATGATACACAGATCCCTGCCTTCTTGGTTTTTCTTTGGCCACTTTTATAGTTTACCATTCAAACCTGCCAGAACACCTGCAGAGAAGCTCAAGATTCTGGAGTAAATAGGTGACCCTGCTAGACACATGAGAGCAAAACCAGACCTCTTTGTTCACTGTTTTTCTCTGCAGTGCCAGAAAAAATGTCTGCCACAAGTCAGAACTCAATATACATTTGGGGAATGAATGAATGAATAAAAGTAGACTTTATTAACCAAGAGACAGAGTATCTAAGAAATAACAAAACATATTTAACAACTGAAAGCACAAAATAAGACAAAAATAAGTTAGCATACAAAAAATTCATACTCTCTAAGAAATGGTTATAGATCAGATTTGATTCAAAAGCAAATTTGATGTTAGGTTGCTGAAAAAATACACAACCAAAATAGCACAGAAGTGGGAAACTAGAAGACTGTGTGAAGACTTCTCAGTTAAACACCAAGGAAAGCAGGGGAGGCCATACATTAACTTCATTCATGATGATATTTAAGGGAAGAAGTTAACGAGCAGTGAAAAGCTCTTAAAATACTGTCTAAGGCCTGGTTCAGAGTTACACAAAGCAACTCTGGGGTGCATCCTCCACAGTCCTGATCCTATTTTCAAATACTCCCAGGGAGGAGGTGTGTCCTCCCTGGCTTCCTCCACCACCTCCTTGGGTGTCTATTCCAGTCTCTCATGCTGAAGCACTGAAATTCTAGGAATGAAGTGACTGATATTTCTTGAGGCCCTGCTATATGCTGGCAACAGCAGTGGGTCCTTTTCAGATCTTTCCTCATTTAAATTTCACAGCATTCCCCATGATGTAGATACCATTGCTCCCATTTAACAGAAGAGGAAACAGGCTTATAGAAGCAAGTTACTTGCTCAGTATCATTCAGTTTGTGAGTAATATGGCCAGGATTCCAGCCAGGGCTGTCTGACCCATGCTCTCTCCCCCTCAGAGAGGCCCAGGACACAGACAGACTAATGACCTTGGTTTAAGTATGAAGCAGAATTCCAAAGTAGCCAGAGGCTAGAGAGTACCCTGCCTCTCCCAGCCAGTGCAGTAGGAGAAGGAGAAGAGGAGAAAAGATAGGGACAGGCTAGAGGTCAGACTCTTGTGTCCCCACATCCCTCTTCCCGGCTGATTTCTTAGAGCAGCAAGTGGAGACAGATTTAGAAGACAAGGGGAGTTGGAGGTGGGGGTTGCAGACCACCACGTAGAGTGGCCCCCGCAGGATATGTGGTATGGGGCATGGTAAGTCAGTAAAAGAACCCAACCTCTGAGCCATTGTGCACCCTCCTAGGAACAGAAGGGACCTCAAATCCCTAGAGGGGCAGCAGAGGCTGCTGATCTTGAGACCTCAGAGTACAGGGGGCACAATAGGGGATAGAGAACATTGCCAGGGAGCCACAGCAGGGCACTGAGACTCAGAGAGGCATGATGGGCCAGCAAGACCCTTACCACCTCTCCCCCAGACCATGCAGTCAATAGCACAGAGTGAGCTAAGTGTCTGTATCCCAGGAGACCCTAGAAGCACCCCAGAACCCCAGGCCTCTCTGAGCTCCCATTCCTGAAAATCTGTTGAGCCCCTGCTGTCTTCTCACCTGCACACTCAGACGATGTCTAGGGCAGGAGAAATCAAAATGCTGAAATTTACAAGGCCTGAGCTAACCCCAGGTTTACCCATCCCCTCACTTCTTCATGGAGACTGGGAGGCTGCCTGCTTTATATGAAGCCATGTGTCCCAGGGGTACCTTTCTGGTGACACAGGCATGCTCACTTTCTCCGTTCCAATGATGGGTGGCTACGTTGGCACACAGATCAGGCCTGGGACTGACACTGACCCCAGCCCATTTGCCTGCCCCTCCTTATATGCCCAGGCAGCACCTGACTTCCTCATGATCTTGGCCTGCTTCCGCAGCTGTGCTAGCAGCAGGCCCAGGAGCCCTGAGTCCCGGAAGATGTCAGTGAAGAGCAGGTCACCACCAGCAATGCTGAGGATACTCCGCAGGGCCACAAGGGTGCAGGAAGTCTCCGAGCTCTCCTTGATCAGTTGCTGCACCTTCTGCAGAATCTCATGGGGCACGTAGTGCAGCTCGAACACGAGGGCCTCCAGCAGCTGGAAGAAGTGTGCCTGCACTGGGGCTGGCTTCAGGGGCACTATCTCCACAAACTGGGAGATGGGCTGCAGGGTCCACTCCAGCAGGAAGAAGTTTCGAGCATTCCAGGCCCACATGGTCCTAATGGCCGACAGGACTTGTATGCAGAGGACAGAGTTGCTGGCTTTTTGGAAAACATTCTGCAGGACCTGGAAGGCCTGAAGATTCTTAACGGTCACCCCTAAAGAGGAAAACAAGAATCATCCCACAAATCTACATCTATAAACAGACTATTTGTTTCTCCTGCCTATGTCTAGACATAGGTGTTTTCATTATCATTAGGGCATGCCATTTGAAGTTTCTATTTTCTAGCTCCTGTAGGTGCATGCAGAAAAGCCAGCCACCCAGGTTGTGAAGAAGGCTGGCACTGTGTCATCCAAGATGAACTGTTGCCACTCTGAACTGAGATGTGTCATGAGAGTCAAGTACATACATACCAGATTTCCACAAGCTAGAATGAAGAAGGCAAAACATCTCATTAGCTATTATTTGCATTGACCCCACACTGAGATGGTAATATTTTGGATATATTGAGTTAAATAAAATACATTATCAAAAATAATTTAACCTACTTCTTCTTATTTAAAATTAAAATTACATTTAAAATGATATAATGCACCTTGTATTCTATTTCCATTGGACAGTGCCAAGCTGGGAGAATTGGTTTCAATCTATTAAAATCAAATAATATTGGAAATTATTAAATAAAGTTGGTTTCATTTCTAGACAAGCTGTTAAATAAATACACCTCCCCAACCCACTGCCTTTTCTGCAGCTTGAAGATTAAGCTTCATTTGCCCTCACTGAGGAGACACTTTGTTGGAAAACTCCCTGACTCCAGGCTTCCCTGTCTTGGATACCAAAGATGTTTCTAAAATTCTCCCCTGATTCAGGCACTCCCTTAAACCACATCTGTGCCCCTGTGTGTCTGCTGGAGTCCTATCCAATGGTATAGGTCCCTGCAGCTGGTCCCTGCAGCTTTGTAGCTTCCCTGCCTCTGCTTTGCAGTTAGTCTTATTTCCCCCAGACTCACTCAGCTATCACAAACCACCATTTCTTCCCAGACTGTAATTTCTGCCTTTCAACTTCTCCCCCTTTATTGCAACCTCGACAACCCACATTTAACCATAAAAACTCCCTCCAGCAAGCCTTCTGGTCAGGGTTTCCTGACTGACCCACCTGTGTCATGACTGTGCCTGATGCATTTGTCAACCAGTTACCCAGCAGACCAGGATTCAGTGTACATGTGACAGTCCCTACAAAGGAATTTTGGGGAGCAGATACCTGGCCTGTTCACATTGGCACTCAGCATAAGACAGAGTGCCTGCCACACAGAAAGCATCAGTACATGCTGATTAAGTTCATCAATCAATCAATATCTCAAAGTACTGAGAAGTTACTGACTCTGAGCCTGAGTGGTGTTCAGGGCCAACAGTCCCCATTGTGAAGGAAAATGTCATAGAGCAAGTCACACTAGCAGTGAGGGACAGAATTAGAGGCATGCTCCTCCTTTATTTGAGAGCCATTGTTTTTATTAAGCAATGTTTCCTCTAACTCCCTAAAGAGACAAATTTCCTTGTTGTGCAAAGTTAAGGTTGCACATCAGGGACAATCTATCACGGGAGATTAAATATCCATAGGTAGTCTCCGCAGAGGTTATGGCACAATCAGAGCCCACTGTGTCATTGACAGGTGTACAAAGAATCAGGAGAAGACCCTTGTAGCCTTGTCAGGGTATAGCACTGACTCTGTCAGTCACCCAGAGATACAAGAAGGACCCACCAGAAGACTTGTGATGAAACTTGAAGCCTTCAAGCTGAGGGTAAGTGATGCTATCAAACACCTTCAGCTCTGACCTTCCACAGGTTGTCAGCCACACCACCAGCCCAAGGAGCTCCTCCAGGTGCGGGTCCACTTCGCTCTGGGTCAGCCCATCATATCTGTGGAGACGGATGAGGACAGATGAGATCCCTGTACTTCTTGGACAAAGCAGCCACATTGTTGCATGGTGCTCTCACAAGGATGCAGAGGCAATGCAGATCTGTGATGCTGTGAAGACCTCAAAGATCTCCACTCAGAGGTAGTTCAGCACCAAAAGACAAGGGGAGTATCCTGGGTAAATATATCACTCTGTTTGCAAATATCAGCCTTAAATCCAAAGAAGTCCATCAGGAGAGGTGAAAAGCTGCAGCTCCTACTCACAGGAAGGTCGCTTTCCATGGTTGGACTTCCAAAAAGGCATGTTCTTAGGGCACTAGCAGAGCAGGGCCACCTCCAAAATGAGAGATGTAGCTTTTCAAAAGAGCAACAAAACAGTGTGGCAAATAGATTGGATTAAGCCTCCTTGTGTTTATTTTTAAGGATGAGCTTGGTTTTCATATTTTAATTATGGGCTCTATCATTTCCAGAGTAAAAGTGCTTGTGGTATGACTTCAGTGAAGGCAGGAAGGAAAGCCAATGAGCCAAGAGGGATCTTCTGGACACTCTCCAGAACAAGCTCCAGTACTTCTCTCACCTTCCACAATAAGTCTGTGAAAAGCCAACCACTCATTGAACCAAAGAATTGTTCCAGAAATGCTATGACACAGACCTTCGTGGTGGCAATAGTCAGTTAGTCATGGTCCAAGATTAATGTAAAATCTGTAAATTCTGGGATGCCCAGGGGGCATTTATGCTCAGCATCCCTTTGGAGGAAGGCCCTCTGGGTATTGTCATTTAATCACTCTGTGGACAGAGGGACTTCAGCCTCCTAGTCCAAGTCATCACCTCTAGAATTGAAGACTGGCTCTGAGGTAAAGTCTGTGAAGCACAGCAGTAAGCTGTACCAAGCAGAGGAGAAGGACATCACACACTTGCCAAGCAAGGCCCAAGGGAGCAAGATATATGGCCAAGATCAGTGAAAGCATTTGGGCCATCAAGAAATTCATTTGATTTCTGTTCCTTGCTTTCTCTAATCCCTGGACCCAATCTGAAGATGATATGGCAAGTTAGAGTGGAAGAAATTGGCCCAGGGTCAGCTGAACGGAGTCTTTCTTTGGGTTTCTCATGGCTCAAGGATTTCAGAGAGAAGTAATTTCTTGGGAGTTGATCCCAGAAAATACTAGTGAAAGGCCATGTGAGAAAGGGAAGGAAAGGAGGTCAATATGAGAGCATTCTCAAGATAGCACCTTATGGGACAACTGGAGTGAACTTTCTAGGGACTTTGGAAGCAATGTAGAGCAAGCCACACAAGAAGCAACTATGCTGAGAATGTACCCATCGGCTCCTTTCAGTCACTGGTCAAGAGCTGCTCCAGGGGGCTGTTGATTCCCAGACCCTTCTAGCCCTCCACACACCATGCAGGGCAGTTAACAGCAGTGCCAGAAGCCCTCCAAAACAAACAGAGGGTTGTGACTGGATTCTGACTGGTGAACATCAAGCCAGCAAGCATGCAGTAGATATGTGTACCCAGTGGACTAGGTGAAGCTATTATCCCTATCATCCATCAATTCTCTAAGGAAGTGACCCCATACCCATCTGCACGTTGAATTCCTTGTGTAATCAAAGGTCTCTGACCACACTCCATAGACCTTTGTATTTCAAAAGACAAAGTCTCAATATCTGTCTTCCTCCAACCACCCCAAATGAAGTTGAGCATCAAGACTTTGGTGGTCCTATGTTCTCCCCCAACAAAGCACAGCCACTTACCGAAGTAACACTTTGAGCAGCAAAGGGTAACCCTCCGCATTCTCAAAATCCAGGAAGAGAGCCGAGGAGATCGTGTAGGAGTCCTTCACGAAGCCCAGGATGAGGCTCACAGCCTCGCTCACCTCAGGGGCAGGGAGAGTGTCTGCGAGCCTGGAGAGGTTCTGGAGGGAAAGCCTGACACAGTCCATGGCTGTAGGAGGAAAGCACAGCTCCACTGAGCTCAGAAGTGAGAGCTTTACTGCCATGGACAGTCCCCTACCCCCACTGGAAACAGAATGTCAAGATGCAAATGAGAATTAATTCAAAACATGTTATGCTGGCTCTTGGCTCTAGAAGGCTGCTCTGAGGGAAGTGTCACACTGAGAAAGCATGCTGTAGACCCAGCAGGCGACAAAGGAGAGGAAAGCTGCCTCTCGACCCTCTAGTTCTCAGCATGCAGGAGAGTCCAGGTCCATTAGGCAATGAGATGCAAGACACAAGCCCCAAGCTCACCAATAACCTTAAGAAACCAATGTCGGCATTCAGCAGAAACTAGCTTAATGAAAAGTACAGGGAAAGGGCTGGGCACAATGGCTCATGTCTGTAATTCCACCACTTTGGGTGGCAGAGGCTAAAGGATTGCTTAAGCCCAGGAATTTGAACAAGCCTGGGAAATATAGTGATACCGTGTCTCTACAAAAAAAGCCAAAAATAATTTAATCAGGTGTGGTGGTGCACGCCTATTGTCCCAGCTACTCAAGAGGCTAAGGCAGAAGGATCACCTGAACCCAGGAGGTTGAGGTTGCGGTGAGCCATGATCGTGCCATCGCACTCCAACCTGGATGACAGAATAAGATCCCAAATGGAAGGAAGGAGGAGTGGGGGAGGAGGAAGGAAGGAGGGAAGGAAGGAACAGAGAAGGATGTATAAATGTGAGAGGAGATGGTGAAAAGATGCTGTGTTTTGGATGCTGAAGAAGCCAGGAGATTGGAGAATGGAAATGTGGTCACAGTGAGGGGAGGAAGGCGGCACCTACTTCTGTGGGGCCTAGCCATGGGACTTGCTGGTTATGCCAGAGTGCTGGGGAGCCAGAGAAAGGCTTGAGTCCGAAAAGAGAAGCCTTTAGATTTGCATTTGGATAGATCACTATTTTAGGGATCTCTCCCTGAGAGAAGACTCTTCTGAGTGCTCGAAAGACAAACCAGTAGATCAGGAAAAGTGTCTACAAGAACTTGAAATAGCACAAGCTTAGCCTCTCAGCTGTGAGGACTCGGAAGAGCCACAAAGAATCACAACAATCCAATAAGATTAGCAGTATTGTTATTCCCATTTCACAGATGAGAGAACTGAGGCACCCACTCAGGTGTTTAAGTGCTGAGGTCACTCAACTAGGAAGGCAGACCTGTAGTCCACACCTTGTCTCATTCTACAGCCTATGGCCTTAGCCCCTACTCATGTTTCCCAGGATAGGATCAAAGGTGCTAGAATCAGGCACCTTTGAATTTGAAATGTTATCTTCTTCTTCACTAGCTGGGTTGCTTTGGCAAGTTCTTCTACCACTCAATCTCCATTTTTCCCATTGCAAAATGGCATTAATATCTACCTCAAAGAAGCAAATGAGATCATGTACAAATGGGCCCAGTACAGTGTCTATTTGGTAATGCATGCACAGTAAATGAGTTTTCCTTCCTTCCTCCAAGAAGTATCACAATGAGCAATGAAACACTTTCATGAATGGAGCCAAGCAACGTAGGGTTATCTACTGTGGAATGACCACTCATTCATCTCTTCTTTGGCCTCAGAAATCTATACTGATGCTGCAAAAGCATTCAACAGTCTTGCTACAGAAAGTGGGCCCTCAGCTTTTGCTGTGAGAGTTTAAAGAATTCTCTTGGGTGGCCTCCAGCCTACACCTGGTCTCCTGGGACATACCCTGCAGGTATTGGATGACGCTGAGGTTCTGGGCCTTGGAGATCACCCTCAGCACACAGAAGGTGGGCTCTTTCCAGAAGCTGCAGCTGTGCTCTCGAAGACAGGTCGTGGCAATCAGTAGAGACTGGAGCTCACTTCCTGAGAGGAGTCCCTCCAGACCTTGAGGCTCGCTGCAAATGTTGAGCAACATCTGAAAAAGTAAAGAAAAGCAGCCGAAGATCTATTTAGGAAGCCTCCTTCCTATGATGGGCTTGTTCCCTACTTCTCTGGAGCACTGATGGGCATGTGTTAGTAGGGAAGAACAGGACTGTGTGTGGTCACTTTCTGCCCCAGACAAGCAGGGTCAACAAAGGCAGCTAGGAAAGTGGCAGTTTGGGGCTCGAGTTTGACCACATCATCCCTATTTAAGCAGTTGTTATCCTTTCCAAGTCAGAATAACAAAGGAATGATTGACTTCAGTGTCTTTTTATAAATAAATACAGAAGAAAATGTTACCCACAGAGTTAATAGGACCATATGCTATTTTTTAGAGTTTCTGACTGACACTCAGTCCCTACTTCTACATAAGATCACAAGAGTTATCCTAAAACCTCCTAACTGGGCTCCTTGACCTATCAATTCTGTCTTCTGATAGCTAGTAAAGAAACTTCCAATTTCTTCCTCTCCATTTGAGATGAAATTCAAACACCCTAGAACAGCTCACTGCATCCTGTGTGAATTAGTCCTGCCTCCTCTCTCACTTTATCAGGTGCAGGTCACCCTCGGGCTCTCAGTGGTCCAACAGAACCCTCTGTCAGTTCAGCAAGTATCAAAAGCTCTTTACATCAAAATAAAGGCATTAGTCCCTCCTTCCCTGTGGATGGGCAAACCTGGGTGCCATGCACCTGGGCTGCAGATCCCATTTCCCTATATCTTTTGCACGTGGATGTGGCCATGTAACCAAGGTCTCACCTTGTTCTCACCTGTCCCTGAGCAGGTGTCACTTGATCCTCTCCCCTTCCCTCATCTGTCACCTGTTCCTTCCCACTTCCCTCAATCCCTACCAGGCCAGGTTACTTCCTCTTATTCTGCCAGCCTTCAGCTCTCTGGTTACATGCCATTTTTCAGAACAATCTCCACTGATTCTCTAATATAAGTCAGGGCCCCTCATCCTCATTCCAGCACACCTTTCACTGTCCCTTCATAACACTTAAAAATTGTTAACTATGCACTCATTCCTGGGTTGATTTCCCCTGTTTGGCTCCTCCATCTTTCTGTCACCTCTAAAAGTGAGAAGTGAGACTCTTAGGCTTGCTGCAGTACTCATCAGTCTAGCATAGAGCTGTACACAGCAGAAGCCTAGCATATTTTTGTGGAATGAAGTAACAAAAACCCTTGAGGAACACAAACATAGTCTATTCCCTATGGTTACATTCTGTTCATACATCCAGAGGACTTCAAAGATAGGAGTTGCGTTAGTTCCTTGCAGGGCACGTAAAAGCCACACAGGAAAGATTTGCTAAAGTATCTAGTGTACAGTCTGGTCCTCACTTAGATATGATTTATATAAAGGCAAATGACACCTACATTTCAACAAATGCAGCTTGGGGGTAGCCTGCCATCAATGGAATTGGCCAGAACTCATGCAATACCCTCTGGTGATGATGATTTGGCTTAAGAATTATTCTAACATGGATGTTAACGTGAACACATATGTAAAATGGAAAAACACATCTGTAAATTCACCAAATGGTCACAAGTACCTGCTATGTGTGAAATGCTGTCTGAGACACTGGACACACAGATATCCGTTAGACAGTCCTCCTTGCCCTCCCCCAGCAAGGTCAGAGAAGCCGGAAGAATTTCTGGAGAATTCAGCTTCTCAAAAGCTGAGAAAGCAGAAACTGTCCAGAAGGGGGGAGGGGAAGGAAGTGAAAAGTTAGTCAGTCAGGGAGGACAGGAAAGATGGGAAATGACAAGAGGAAATTGCATTTGGTGCTTAGAGGTCTGAGGTGTCTTCTGAGAGGAGGAAAAGAGGTAGCATCACAGAACAGTTAAAAGTGAGACTGTGAGTGAACTCCCACCCACCCCAGGATGCCACACCTAGCCCCACCCATGACTACTGTGACCCCAGATGCCATGCTTATTCACCATACCTCAGTTTGTATGGATTTAGGATGACAATACTACTCATACCCTGGGATGGCAAAGAGAGCTCATGGAGGTGACCCATGTGAGGCCCATGGTACAAGCGTGGTGCAAACGCTTCAGAAGTGTTGGCTACTGTTTTGCTTGTTGGGCAAAGTATCAGAGGAGAAAGGGCCAGAGAGGAGAGGCTCCAGATGCCAGGGGGGTGGGCAGGACCAGAGAAGAGGAAAAGTCAAGTGAAGTGGGGAACCCACCTTTTGGGGAGAGATCAGGAAAGGGGACACAATGAAATAGAGAGAAAAAGAGGCAATCCATTTTCCAACCATTCAGACATTACAGGGGTGGGGTAAGGGGTGAACTGGCCCCTCTGGGAAACCAAAGAAGCTTGGGAACTAGGCTGAGAAAGACAAAAGCATCTCCAGGAATCATCCAAGAGTCTGTCCCCCCACCCCTCAAAAGCACAGTTGGCCCTGGAAGGTCAAGCTTCTCCTCCCACTTACCTGCACAAACATCCTCTGAACTTGAACATCATTCTCAAAAAGCTCATCCTTTTCCAGAGGGAAGACAAAGAAGAGGTAAAGGCACTGTAGGAGCAGGACTGGAAGCCCAGACTCAGCAACTCTGCTCAGTGTCTCCTGCATGGGAAGAGCACATGTGACCCCTGGCACCCAGGCAGCACACCAGCAGAGATAGCTCAGGCCCAGACCATCATTGGGCCTCTGTGACCATATTGGTGTAGCCTGAAAAAGTCACTTCCTCTCTATAGGCTTTAGTCCACAAGTGTGAAACGCAGACAATCAGAGGACACACCAAGGATGGCTTGAAGATGAAGTTTATATAAAGTGCCTACTAAGTGCTTGATAAAGTTAATTCTTTTATAAGCTATATGGATAATCTCATAAAAAGATGGAAAGAAGGAAGAAAAGAGAGAGGAGGGAGGAAGGGACCGTGAAAATTAGAAACAAGGGCTCCTTAGCAAATCACGCTGCTATCTGTCATTAGTGGCCTTCTGATTTAAAAGGAAAAGTAGTTGAGAGGGGAGGTTGATAATAAGGATGTAAGCAACAGGAGTGAAGACTTAATCAGGCCCTTCCCACCCTCTCATCCAGATCCCAGACACACCTCATCAAGACCCAGACAGCCCAGTAGGTGATGACAGCCAGCCACACCTCAACTAAACAGCCCAGGGCTGCCAGACAAAGTCTGAGTGGACAGGAGTCTGCAGAGACAGAGGCCAGCCTGCACATGGAGCTCCCCATGACTTTTCTTTCACAGGCTGTGCCTGCAGCCCCACTGGGATTACAACCTATAAGTGTGCTTGTGCATGTGCAAACATACGTGAGCACCGGGGGAAGGGGGTGGGGAGGCGAATCAATTTATTAATGTTTTCATGACTTCCCACCCCATTGGCTAACCTTATAGACATGGTGGGCAAGTTAGAGAAATATAAAGAAAGAATGCAATCTGAGCCAGAATCAGCAGCCTGCTGGTCCTAGCCTTCCCCCTAAAAATTTCCAGTACATGGTAATGTCCTCCCCTTTGTTTAACACCTGGTTAACCTTGACCCCCTCTGGTGGCTCTCCCTGTCCTTCCCCACTGCACAGGGACAGAAACAAGTCCTTAGGTAAATGTGTCTGAAGTGAGACTCCACCTCAAAAAAATAAAAAATAAATAAATGAAGAATGCACGGCTCAGCCTGTAATCCCGCGCTTTGAGAGGCTGCGATGAGTGGATTGCCTGAGCCCGCGGGTGCGAGACCTGCCCAGGCAACTTGGTGAGACCTCATCTCTACAATAAATCGAAAATTAGCTGTGCATGGTAGCACGTGCCTGTAGTTCCAGCTATTTGGAAGGCTGAGGCGGAAAGATCACGGGAGTCCAGCAGGTCGAGGCTGCGGTGGCCGGGAGTGTGCCACCACACTCCAGTCTGGGCGACAGAGTGAGACTCCAACTCAAATTAAAAAAAAAATGTGTCACTAATCAGACTGCAGAGTTCTTCACTGAAACAAAAGAGCCCTTGTTCTGAGCTTCAGACTACTGTGCCTGAAGGTGGCCCAGGCAGTTTAAGCCGAAGAAAAGTCAGGTGGATCTCACTCCAGCTAACTTCCCACGTCAGCCTCCAATCCCTAGCCCCAGACAGTGACTGCAGGCTGTGCTCCTATCACACCTCCATGCACAGATCCAAATGCCCATCTAGTGTCCATGTTCACCTAGTGAAGCAGCTTTGGAACTGGGGAACAGGTAGAGATTGGAAGAATTTTGAGAAGTTACACGAGAGCAGCAGTCACTCCATCTGGTTCCTTGCTGTGTTCCTGGCATGCACTGGCACTCCTGCTAAACCCATGAGTCTCTGGGTCTGCCCTGTACACGGCCTCTGGCCACTTCTGCTGATGGTCACAGCTGCCAGGGGCCACTTCCACCTTAGAGGACACCAGTCATCAGCAAACCACTCAGGGAAGAAACCTCAGGCTCCCAGCTTCAGAGTGGAAGGACATGACCACAACCAGGATGAGGCATAGATGGGAAGGGAGGAAAGTAGAGTCAGCCTTATTTGAGCATCATTTCTGTTCAGGTGCAAGACAGGTGCTACCTACAGGTGCACAACATTCTGACTGACTTTAATAGGATGCAATACGGAACAATGGCTCAGAGCATGGGTTCTGGAGTCAGACAGACTGTCATTGCACAGCATAGGTCAGCCTGTTTTCTCATCACTAACATAGCATCACCATAAGCCTACTCTATTCATAGGGTCTTTAGGAGTATCAATTGACACAATGCCTAAGACACACCTAGCCTTGTCCCCCAAGTAAGAAGTAGTCAATAAGTATTAGCACTTATTATCCCACACTAATCCTAGAAGAGAAGTGTTATTATTCCCAATCTTCAAATTAGAAATACAACCAAAGGCAGAAAGACAAAGCCATTTGCCCACAATTATACACAGCTTGTCAACTGGAAAGGCAGGATTCAAGTCTGAATCTCAGACTCTGACGTCTATGTTCTATACCAGAAGGGGAGGAGAAACAATAAGTCAGTTTCATGAAAAAAAAACAAACAAACATCCTCTTGGGACATGCTACCACCCTGGACCTCCCCCTCCACATGAATGAGGCGTGACCAGAGCAGGGGCCGATGGGCCTGGGACTCACCGAGTCTGTACCTGTGAGCACATACACCGACTTCAGGAGCAGGTAGCCACCCTGGTCCACATCTCCCCTCCACCGCAGCAACTTCCCCACTGCCACCCGTGCTTGCTCTGGAAGAAAGTGTCATTAACAGGGCATTCAGTGACCTGCCCACTAGCCTCTCTCCAACAGGGCATCCTATCCCCAGACACGACTGAGCATCTGTAGAGGACTTTGGTCTCCTGCCTACATATCCCCAAAGTCACCTGAATCTGTGGCAAGCATCCCACACTCAGTCAGACTAATCTCCTTAGAGAACAACTTTTATCATGCAACCATTTCTGTTTAACAACTATCAATGACTCCCTACTATCAATGAGTAAAAACAAGCCCCTCGGCTACCCACAATCCAGAATCTTCCCCCACCTCCTATGTCACACAGCCCCTTCTCTTGCAGGAATCCCTGCAGTCTACACCGTGCTTGAGCTGTTCCTTCCCCCTTGAAGTCCCTCCTGTCCCACAACCCTCAGGCCCCATGAAATTCTGCCCAGCCTCCAGGGACCAGCTGAAATTAGTAGATGAATGCAAGTCAAGAGATTCAGCAAAAATTACATACTTTGGCCTCTTTATCTTTTCAGGACCAAACTCTCCACTGACCACACAAGTCACCTCTGATCCTAACACTTATTTACCCAGATACCCTGGTCTTGTGTGTGTGTCTGTTTCTGTGTGTGCCTGTTTGTCTCTTTTTGTACTGTCTCTTTGTGTATTATGTATCTATGTGTCTGCGTGTGTAGAGTGTATGTCTATTTGTAGTATCTGTGAGCAGTGTCTGTAAATGTATCTGTGTGTAGTGTGTGTATCTCTGTGTTTCTTTGTGGGATTGTGTGTGTCTGTGTGTAAGGTATTAGTGTGTGTCTGTGTGTAGCATTTGTGTATAGTGTCTCTCTGTGTAGTATATTGTGTACAGTGTGTGCAATGTACCTGTGTGTGCTGTGTGTGTCTATGTTCGTGTTCCAGAAGCAGCAAAGCTCCCTGAGCCTCCTTCCCACCCGCCCCCGCCGCCGCCTTTCTCTGCATCCCCAAGGCACTCCATAGCAAAGAGAGTCCTCCTGCTCTTTGGCAAGCAACACTTCATTAAAAAAGCAGATAGGCAGAGGCCAGAAAGGGGTCTGCAGAGCTGTGTTGCTCTTCATAAAGTATTATTCAGCACCTCTATTCTCTCACCTGCAGGCTTCCCCACAAGGGCCTTCTGCAGTTCTTGGACAAGCTGTTCGGAAACCTCTTCTGCCAGTCTTTGGAGACTAGGAAAACAGATGATCCCAACAGAGTGCTCCCAGGCCTGAAATACAACAAACAGGATCCGCTCAGAGATGTCAACATTACAAGCAAGGCATGAGCATCACCATGCCTTCCTTCTTACCAACTCAAACCCATGACTCAGCTTCTGTCCCCAGGTGCATCCCAAAGGCCATCAACTTGTCCACCCTCACAGCTTCAGCCATCATCGCTACACCAATGCCTCTAAATTACATAACTGCCTACTGTGCTCCAGACCCACATATGGAATTGCCTTAGACGTCCCCTCCATGAACACATGCTCCTGAGACATCAAACACACAGAGCCCAACCCACCACCTTCCCCCATGGCCTGCTACATCTGGTGTCAGTGGATGGTCCTGCCCAGTGTCCATTCATGTGGCATCATGAGGGCACCAAGAGTGACTCCCCAGGTCTCCTTCTCCCTCAATCCCCAACAAATTGCTATGCTTCACAAATTCTCCTCATAGACAATTTTCAAATCTTGTGCAGATATCTTAGTTTCAGTCATTCAATTATTTTCTTTAGATAACTTCTAAAAAGTGGAATTGCCATTCTTACTGGAGTTAGATGGTATCTGAATATGATTTTGATTTGCACATCTCTTGTGATCAGTGAGGCCTAGCATTTCTGTTGGCTGTTCATATGTCTTCTTTTGAGAAATGTCTATTCATGTCTTTTGCCTACTTTTTAATAGCTCACGTTTTCCTTTTGGCACGTTTGAGTTCCTTGTAGATCCTGGATGTTAGGTCTTTGTCAGATATACAGTTAGCAAATATCATTTCCCATTCTATGGGTTGTCTCCCTGCTTTCTTGATGGTTTCTCTTGCTTCACAAAAGGTTTTCAGTTTGATAAGACCCCAATTGTCTATCTTATCTTTTATGGCATATGCTTTTGGGGTTATGATCAAGAATTGCCTATTCCAATGTGCAAAAGGGTATCTCCTGCATTTTCTTCTAAGATTCTTATAGTTTGAGATATTATATGTGAAGATGCAGAGAAAAGGGAATGTTTCTACGCTATTGGCGGGAGTGTGAACTAGTTCAACCTCTATGGAAAACAGTTTTCAGTCACTAGTTTTAAAAGAACTAGAAATTGACCTTTCATATGACCCAGCAATTCTTCTGGGAATATACCCAGAGGGAATCAAATCATTCTACACAAAAAATACCTGTACACGCATGTTTATTGCAACACTGTTTACAATAGTAAAATCATGGAACCAACCCTACTTTCCATCTAAAGTGGACTGGATTTTTAAAATGTGGTACATATACACAATGGAGTATTACGCAGTCATAAAGAAGGACAAAATTATGGACTTCACAGCAATTTGGTTGGATTTAGAGTCTATCATACTCAGTGACCACAGAAACAAAGAACTGAATACCACATGTTCTTACTCATAAGTGGGTCCTGAACATTTATTCCAATACTACAAGAGAGGGTTGACTGTAGCAGGAGTCTGCCAGAGTTGGGGGGAGGCAGATATAGCATCACTAAAGGTACCTGATCCTAAGCCAGGGGAAGTGAGGACCAGCGGGAGGCCCAAGCTTCACCTGCACATAGACAATTTATGACCTCATCCTGACTTGTACCCCACATCTCTACAATAAAATAAAGAAACGAAAAGAGGGATTGCAAGTTAAAGAGTGTGCTTTTATTTTGCAATGCTTTGGTGCATTCTACTAACTCGTTTCTCCAGGTAAAGTTGAACAGACTAGACCTCACAGGCTCCATGTGAGTGAGATGGCTTCTCTACACCCACATCAACAATGAGCACTTCTATGCTTTCATCCTTAGTGAAAACCTCACAAGAGAAAAAAATATCTCGGTCACAGCCTTTTGATTATTAGATTAGATAACTGTTACTCTATTACTCTATTAGTGTTTTCACTATTTTATTATTTATTTTTAAAAGTTCTTTGTATATTAAAAAGACATTAATTTTGGTCCACTATATAACTGCAATTATTTCAAGTTTGTCATTTTTTTTTAATTTGGTATTGTTTGGTTTTGCCATACAGAAATCTGAAATTTGTATGCAATCAAATTTCTCAATCTATTCCTTCGCTTTCTGGCTTTAGTTTCAGGCTTAAAAAAGTCTTCCTCAATCCGTTATTGTCTTTAATCTTCTGTTTTTCATTTTCCTTAAAATTCTTTCTTATCTGTACCTTCTCTATTTCTATCCTACCTTGTCATCTTTTTCCTCAGACTTTTACACCTTAACAGAATACTATTTAATAAAAGTCAAGAGTTTTAAAATTCTGTTTGGAATGCCGAACTTTTCAGAACGTCTTCCCAGTTTCTGTAGCAATCCTATTCATAGGTCTGCTTTTCATCAGAGTCTTGGGCAGATGTCCTTTTTTCTTTGTTCTACCATGTTGTCACAGGCCGAGTTTACCAGTCCAGGGATGCGGACAACTCTCCAGACCAGTTATCAGAGTGGAGAGACTGCCCTTAGCTCTCCATTGCTAAGGGAAATTCACCATTCCCAGTTCCCACCAGGAAGATAGATTGCTGTGCACATTCCTGACATCTGGTAGCCTCCATGAAATGAAGTTTTGCTGGGCTGCCATCCACTCACCCTCACTCACCATCAGTATTAATTAAATTCTTGCCTAAAGACCTGATTGGTTTTTTTTTAAAGCTGAGCTCATCCATCTAGAAAAGATAAGAAGGACATCAAAATCCTAAAGGAAAAATTTTTTTTAAAAAAATATCTTAAAGAGGTTTATTCTGAGCTAGTAAGAGTGACCACAGCCCGAGGAAACCAATCTCAAGGAGTACTGAGAAAGTGCACCCTAGGCAGTTGGATTGCAGTTTGGTTTTATATATGTTATGGAGGTGGAGTTGCAGGCAAAGGCATAAATCATTACACGGAAGATATGCATTGGTTTGACCCCAAAACGCAGGATATCTTGAAGTAAGGGCTTATAGGTTATAAGTGGATTCAGAGATTTTTTTTTTTTTTTTGCAATTAGTTAAAGGAGAAAGGTTATGTTTAAACTTGGAGTCAGCAGAAAGGAATGATTCAAAGTTAAGATAAGCATGCCATGTAGCAAGACTGATGACCTGCAGGCATGACTTCACTCTTGTGTGGCATGGCCTTAGGTCTTGTCTATACTTTGGTATCTTACTGTCACAAAGAGTATTGCCACAAATAGTCTGTTCCTATCAGTCTTATGATCTCAGTTTTACATTAATGCTGGCCAGTTTTTGTGCCTAAGCTACAAAAGGAAGGGGGTTATACCCCCTTCCTGTTACAGTCAGGAACTCAATTTTCTAAGGTTTTTCTGACTAGCTTGTAGGGCAGCTGGGCCACGACAGATTCAGGAGTCTTGACTATTTTTACTCACAATACATCAACATCAGATGTGTGGGCTTTTCCTCCACTCGACGGCCAGTTCTCTGATTCTCCAGACACCAACTAGATGTCTGGAAACATTTTTAATGTGTTTCTTGCCATGACACTAAGTTGGCTTAAAAAATATCAACCTTTAAAAATCTTCTCTTTATTAAAAGACCCTATAAACAAAGTGAAGAGGCAAACCACAGACTAGGAGAAAATATTTCCAATGCATATAACTGACAAATAATTTGTATCCAGACCCCTATTAATTAATGAGAAAAAGACAAACAACCCAATTTTTAAAAAATGGACAAAACTGACAAGCATGGAAAGCAGAATTACCCAAGCAGAAGAAAGAATCTCAGAGCTTGAAGACCAAAATATAGAACTAACCCAAACTCTTAAAAACACAGAAAACAAGCTCAAAAAGA
Source organism: Carlito syrichta (assembly GCF_000164805.1). Taxonomy (NCBI): domain Eukaryota; kingdom Metazoa; phylum Chordata; class Mammalia; order Primates; family Tarsiidae; genus Carlito; species Carlito syrichta. The sequence goes on along the minus strand of NW_007253749.1, from coordinate 161,537 downwards.
CAGAACAAAACCTTCAAGAGATGGGTGATTACTTCAAGAGACCAAACCTAAGAGTAATTGGCATACCTGAGGCAGAAAGAGAGACAGAGACCACACTAGAACAAACTTTCCATGAGATCATTCAAGAAAACTTCCCTTATCTAATCAAAGATGCAAAAATTCAAACACAAGAGATTCAGAGAACCCCTGCAAGACAACAAATGAGAAGACCAACTCCTTGACACATAATAATTCGCCTAACCAAAGTAGGTATAAAAGAAAAGATCCTAAAGGCAGCAAGAGAAAAAGGCCAGGTCAGCTACCATGGAAGATCAATCAGAATAGCAGCAGATTTATCTACAGAAACCCTACAGGCTAGGAGAGCTTGGAGCCCTGTCTTCAAAGTCCTAAAAGATAAACAATTTCAACCAAGAATAACTTACCCGGCCAAGCTAAGCTTCATCAGCGAGGGAGAATTAAAATCTTTCCCAGATATCCAATCCCTAAGAACTTATGCTGCCACCAAACCACCTCTACATGAAACACTTAAGAAAGTACTAAACACAGAAAAAAAGGAAAAAAGAACAATGTTCTTCAAAAGAGTACAGGGAAAAGAATAAAATATGCAAGAACCAACCCCAAACCAAAAGAAAGACAAAAAAGAACCAAGTGGAAGAACAACAATACTATAAGAATTCTATGAAAGGGATAAACTCTCACATTTCAATAATTAGCCTGAATGTAAATGGACTAAACGCACCAATGAAAAGACACAGAATGGCAAAATGGATAAAATATCAGCAGGCAACAATATACTGCCTTCAAGAGACTCACCTCACTAGAAAGGACAAATACAGACTCAAAGTAAGAGGATGGGAAACAAACTTTCAGGTGAATGGAACACAAAAGAAAGGAGGAGTTGTGATCCTAATTTCAGACAAAATACCATTTAAGCTATCAAAAATTTAAAAAGATACAGAGGGTTACTACATAATGATAAAAGGTTCACTCCATCAACAGGAAATATCTATCTTAAACATATATGCACCCAACATAGGTGTGCCAATTTTCATAAAGTAACTTCTAGGAAAACTAAAGAAGGATATTGACCTTAACACCATCATAACTGGGGACTTTAATACCCCACTCACAACCCTAGACAGAACATCAGGACAAAAACTCAACAAGGAGATCCGGAACCTCAATGTGACTCTGGATCAAATGGACTTAATTGATACCTACAGAACACTCCATCCAAAGACCAGGGAATACACATTCTACTCATCACTGCATGGAACATATTCTAAGATCGACCACATAATTGGACATAAATCAAGCATAAGCAAATTTAAAAGGACTGAAATTCTACCATGCACTTTCTCGGACCACAGTGGAATAAAAATAAACATTGACACCAACAAAGTCCCCCCAAAACCCACAAAGACATGGACATTAAACAATATGATGCTAAACAACTCCTGGGTCAATGATGAAATCAAAACAGGGATCAAAAGATACCTGGAAACAAATGAAAATGAAGAAACATCTTACCAAAATCTCTTCGATGCCTTAAAAGCTGTAGTAAGAGGGGAATTTATATCCCTACAAACACACATGAAGAAAATGGAAGGAACACAAACTAACAGCCTAACAAGGCACCTAGGGAAGCTGGAAAAGCAAGACCACAAAAACCCTAATTTCAGTAGAAGAATCCAGATCACCAAAATAAAAGCACAAATCCAGGACATAGAACACAAAAAGATAATACAAAAAATCAATGAAACAAAAAACTGGTTCTTCAAAAGGATAAACAAGATTGATGTTCCCCTAGCTAGACTGACCAAGAGAAAACGAGAAAAAACCCAAATAAGCACAACCAGAAACACAAAGGATGAAGTCATATCAGACCCTGAAGAAATACAAAAGATCATTAGAGACTACTACACACACTTATATGGAAACAAACTTGAAAACCTTAAGGAAATGGAGGACTTTCTGACATTACACAACCTACCTAGTTTGGAACCAGAAGAGATTGAGACCCTAAA
>NW_007253749.1:122352-159320 GCF_000164805.1 Carlito syrichta | reverse complement strand
TAAAATTCTCAACAAGATCCTAGTGAACTGAATTCAACAACACATCTCAAAAATCATCCATCATGACCAAGTAGGCTTCATTCCTGGGATGCAAGGCTGATTCAACATACGTAAAACCATAAATGTAATTAAATACATCAACAGATGTCAAAACAAAAACCACATTATTATATCATTAGATGCAGAAAAAGCTTTTAATAAAATCCAGCACCCTTTCTTGATAAAAACCCTCGAACATCTAGGCACATGGGGAACATACCTCAAAATAATAAAAGCCATCTATGAGAAACCCACAGCGAGTATACTCCTAAACAGACAAAAATTGGAACCATTTCCCCTGAAAACTGGAACAAGACAAGGATGCCCACTCTCACCCCTCCTGTTCAACATAGTATTAGAAGTCCTGGTTCAAGCAATCAGAGAAGAGAAGGCAATCAGGGGTATCCAAATAGGAAAATAGGAAGTCAAACTATCTCTCTTTGCAGATGATATGATTGTGTACCTTGAAAACCCAAGAGAATCTGCCAAAAACCTCCTTACACTGATAAAGGCCTTTGGCAAAGTCTCAGGATGCAAAATAAATGTGCAAAAGACAATTGCATTTCTTTACACCAATAATAAACAAACAGAACCCCCCCCAAAAAAATTCCATTCACAATAGCCACAAAAAAAATGAAATACCTTGGCATCTTCCTAACCAGAGATGTGAAAGACCTTTACAATGAAAACTACAAAACACTGATCAAAGAAATCAAAGATGACACAAACAAGTGGAAAAATATCCCATGTTTATGGATTGGAAGAATCAACATTGTGAAGATGTCCATCTTACCTAAGGTAATCTACAAATTCAATGCAATACCCATCAAATTACCAGCAACATTCTTCTCAGACCTAGAAAAAACAATCCAGGAATTCATATGGAAACACAAATGTCCAAGAATAGCCAGAACAATTCTCAGCAAAAAAAACAAAACAGGGGGTATCACATTACCAGACTTCAAACTCCACTATAAAGCTACAATCATCAAAACAGCTTGGTATTGGTATAGGAATAGGCATATAGATCAATGGAATAGAATTGAGATTCCAGAAGCAAAACCTCAATTTCTTAACCAACTAATCTTTGACAAAGCCTCCACCACCTACCACTGGGGAGAAGAGAACCTATTCAGTAAATGGTGCTGGGAAAATTGACTGACCACATGCAGAAGATTGAAACAGGACCCCTACCTATCCCCATGCACAAAGGTTAACTCCTAATGGATCAGAGACCTAAATGTAAAACCTCAAACTATAAGAACCTTAGAAAATGAAGGACATACCCTCATGGAAATCGGAACTGGCATCCAATTCCTGAACAAAACCCAAAACCCACAGGTCATAAGAGAGAGGATAGACAAGTGGGACCTTATTAAACTGACAAGCTTCTGCAAAGCCAAAGAAACCATCAAGAGAGCAGGGAAACAGCCTACAGACTGGGAAAAAGTATTTGCCAACACCAGGTCTGACAAAGGTTTAACATCTTGGATCTACAAGGAACTCAAATGTGCTGAAAATCAAAAAACAAACAACCCCATTATAAAAGGGGTAAAAGATATGAACAGACACTATACAAAGGAAGACATCCGAGCAGCCAACAGACACATGAAGAAATGTTCAACCTCACTAATCATCAGGGAGATGCAAATCAAAACCACACTGAGATACCACCTAACTCCAGTCAGAATGGCAATTATCAACAACTCAAAAAATAACAGCTGCTGGAGAGGGTGTGGAGAAAAGGGAATACTTCTATACTGCTGGTGGGAGTGTAAACTAGTGCAATCTCTGTGGAAAGCAGTGTGGTGATCCCTAGAAGCTCTAAATATCTACCTCCCATACGACCCCGCAATCCCCCTAATGGGAATATATCTGAAAGAACACAAATCACTCTACAAAAAAGACACCTGCACACATATGTTTATCACAGCATTGTTCACAATAGCAAGAACCTGGAAGCAACCATGCTGCCCATCAAAAGAGGACTGGATTAAAAAAATGTGGTACATATACACGATGGAATGCTATGCAGCCATAAAAAAGAACAAAACCATGAATTTTGCAGCAACCTGGATGGAACTAGAGTCTATAATTCTGAGTGACCTCTCACAAAAACAAAGGTCAGAGTATCACATGTTTTCACTCATATAATGGACCTTGAACATCCAATCTAATACTATAAGAAAATGACTGTCAGTAGTCGGAAACTATGGGGGGAGGAGATGGGTTTAATGGGCAAATATCTATCTGGGGATGGGGAAGCACCTCTAATCAATAGGGTGCCTGAATGAAACGTATTTGTATACCTAACCCTTAACTGTATCCCACAACATCATCATAAAAAAATTGATTATTTAAAAAAAAATTATCAGATCAAAAAGGAATATTTCACTCTGAATAATGTATGAAGAAAATAGTCATTGACTGACTTTCTAAAAATAGAATAGTAATCAAAACCCCAAAATATTTATTGGGTGTTAGCTCAGATGACGCTAGGGCATACCAAATTTTTAAGATATTATTATTATTTATAAATTACCTTACAGTTAGATATACTTTATCTATATTGAAAATTTTATTGTTTTACTGAGTAATAGTAGATAACATGTAAAGAATTTTATAGCTTAAATATGTATCCATATATGGGGGAAAATCCCAAAAAATGGAATTATTTTTTGGAGTGCAGGTCTCTTGTAGTACAGGTTTCCCCTGCCAGGTAAGTTTTCTAGGAACCTGTTGTAATCAGTGTGCCAACTAGTGTTGTCCTGAGAGGTTGTATTTGACTTCAGTGAATTTTTATTTTTTTTTGAGATTCTTTCAATACATTTGCTCATTTCATGATGGTTGAATTTTTCTAGTGCACCTGCCAACACTGTGCAGAGTGTTCAGCAATTTTTGACCAAAAGCAGCATGACCTCCATGACTTATCCTTTCTCTTCATCTGAGTTCACCCCACGTGACTTTTCTGTTTCCCTGAATTAAAAAAAGTCTTCAAAGGGAAACGTTATACTAATGTGTAATAGGTTAAACAAAAAACAGCAGAAGCACTAAAAGGTATCAAAGTTGACATGTTAAAATACTGTTTTGAGCAGTGCAAAAAAATCTCAGTAGGTGTATTGCATCAAACGGAGAGTATTTTGAAGGTGACTAAAGTTTAAACATGCAAGAGTAAATACACAATTTTTAATAAATAAATTCGGAGTTTTGTACTCCTTGAACAACCTATGATATAAGTATTATTAGTCTCATATTATAAACATGGAAGTGGAATCTCCAAGAGTTTAAAAGCTTAGTCCATGATCTCCAAGGTACTAATTGGTAAGGCAGTATCTTCTAATTCCACACTTTTCTTTTTCTCATCTCTGCACACCCTCTTTTCTACCTTTCCACTTGAACAGTTCACAATTACCTTAAATAATTGTTTTAACCCTTTAGTGGTAGTTCTTCTGGGTTCAGCTTACTATATTTGACACACACATCTCCTGAAACTGAACAAAGTAATCTTATAGCACTACAAATATTAATTGCTTTCTTCACAGTAATTAAAATTTGTGGTATACTTTTTAAAACAGGTAGATTCAGTGGTCCCAGAGTTATCTCACATAGAATAAATTGTGTTACATTTCATCAGACTTTGTAGTCATAAAAAATTCTTGGGGGGCAGAGGGAAGAGCCAAGATGGCCAACAGTGGAGTAGCAGATTGACTCTAATCTCACCTAGCAAGACAGAGAGTAGAAGTTCTACTGTGGTTAGATGGAGTTACTCAGACCACTTTTGGACAAGTTAATCATCATGAACCCAGCAAAGTTCTCTCTGAGTGCACAGACTCCAAAAAGACATGACAGGCATGGAATTCCAGGCACCCCAGTGTCTACCCTGCAACAGCTGTTAGGTATCAGGTGCACACAAAAAAAGGAAGATCCATTTAGAGAAGGAAAGGGATGAGTGATTATAAAATGATCTGAATTAGTTCACCCCTCCTAGCAGTGCACAAAACGTCAGTTTTCTGTGAGAGAAAACCTGGTCATGATGCAGTGGTGGGCACCAGAGCCCTGGTGTAAAGGGAAGATTTCCCATGTGGAAAAAGTCCATCTATGGGTTCAGTCTGACAGACACACTTGCTGTTCACACGTGGCAAGGTAACAGATCAGTACTTCTCTCACAGGGCAGGGCAGAAATTGGGGATCCAACACTATTTAAAGAAGGCACCCTGAACATGTTTGGAAGGGAGAAACTCCCTACAACCAGTGGGGGTCTCCTGGAATACACCAAGAACAAAAGGGCAGGTGTGGGAATCTGGGTGCTCCATCCCCCTGCTATGAGTTAGATGTGGATAGAAGCTGATAATAAAGGGAGGTAGATAAGCAATTTTGGGATGAGTGGGCTCAATTCACCCCCCTCCTTCCACCACCAGTCATTAATCACATGCAGCAGGGGCAGAGAATCTAGCCCAACTAATTTAGCAAAGGATAGAGAAGCTTCAGTAGTAAGAACCTGCCATAAGTTAGAGCTTCTTCCTCTTTCACAAAAATAAAAGAGGAAAGACTGAAGAAAAACAAACTCTCAGAATTTGAAAGATAAGGCACGTGAAAAACTAGCTACTAGATCATAGACAATGGCAACCACTAAGAATAATTGTCTTAGTTGACAGTCACAGAAATCTGGGAATGAATGGCACAGGCTGACAGGAACCAAGAGAAACATGAAGCAAAATTCACAGAATTTGTTAAGGGAGTAAAAGTGGAGTTGGCCAATTTCAAAAAAGCCTACTTGGAAATAATAGAAATAAAAACCTCCATCATCAAAAATCATTAAAATGTATTGGAAACAGGCCAAATCAAGCAGAGGAAAAAAATCTCAGACCTTGAAGACCAAAATATGGAATTAACACAGTCTGTTAAAAAGAATATAGGAAAAAGCCTCAAAAAGAAGGAAGAAAGCCTTAAGAGCTGTTGGACTTGTTCAATAAAACAAAATCTATGGCTGATTGGTATCCTCAAAGCTGAAAGAGATATTTAAGACACCATGAAACAAATACTCCATTAGATCATTCAAGAGAACTTTTCCAATCTTGTTAGAGAGATGACCATCCAAGTGCAAAAGATTCAGAGAATCCCTGCAAAAGATTATGTGAGAAGACCATCACAAAGACACATAGTAATTTGCCTCCAAAAAGTAAGAGCAAAAGAGAATTCTAAAGATAGCAAGAGAAAAAAGACAGACTCCTCATTGGGGAAACCCTGTAAGAATCATTCCAGACTTATATACAGAAAAACTACAAGTCAGAAGATATTTGAGTCCAATTTTTAATGTTCTTAAAGATAAGCAATTCAAACCAAAAATTTCCTACCAACCCAAGTTAAGCTTCATCAGTGATGGAAAATTAAAATCCTTCCAAGTCACCCATTTCCTAAGATAATATGTCACTTCTAGACCAGCCCTTCAGGAGCTAATTAAGAAGGAGTTGAGCATAGGAAAAAAACAAAAAAAGAATAGCCATGCACATCACAAAAGCAGTAGGCAAACACAGAGTTAACAGAGTATGCAGAGCATCAGCAAAAATCAAAACACACAAATACATAAACCCAAAAGTAAAAAGGAAACAAAGCAACCCCATAGAAGTCCTTTGATCTTTTTTCTTTTTCTTCTGTGTTCAGTACTTTCTTAAGTGTTTCTTGTAGAGGTGGTCTGGTGGCGGGGTAGGTTCGTAGGGATTGGATGTCTGGAAAAGATTTCAATTCTCCCTCATTTATGAAGCTTAGTTTGGCTGGGTAGGTTATTCTTGGTTGAAATTGTTTCTCTTTTAGAACTTTGAAGATAGGGCTCCAGGCTCTCCTGGCCTGAAGGGTTTCTGTTGATAAATCTGCTGCTATTCTAATTGATTTTCCCTGGTAGGTAGTCTGGCCTTTTTCTCTTGCTGCCTTTAGGATTTTTCCTTTCATAGTTACTGTGTTTAGGCGAATTATTATGTGTCTGGGAGTTGGTCTTCTCGTTTGTTGTCTTGCAGGGGTTCTCTGAATCTCTTGTGTTTGAATTTTTTCATCCTTAATGAGATGAGGGAAGTTTTCTTGAATGATTTCATGAAATGTTTGTTCCAGTGTGGCTTCGGTTTCTCTTTCTGCCTCAGGAAGCCCAATTATTCTTAGGTTTGATCTCTTGAAGTGATCATTCATCTCTTGCAGGTTTTGTTCTGTCTTTTTGAGCTTCTTTTCCATGCTTTTGACAGTTTGGGTTAGTTCTGTGTTTTGGTCTTCGAGCTCTGAGATTCTTTCTTCGGCTTGGCTGATTCTGCTTTCCATGCTTATTAGTCTGTTGTTCATTTCCATCACAGTATTCTTTACTGCTGTCATTTCTGACAACAGCTCCTTCCTATTTTCCTCTTGTCTCTCCTCAATTTTTTTAATTCTCTCCATTAATGTCTTGATGTCTGGGTTTGTTGCATGTAGCCAGTCATTCTGGGGACTCTTCATTGTCTGTGTTCCAGAATCTGTTTTCTCATTGTCTGATCTCCCAGGGGTCTGTGTAAGACCTATATTCTTCTTTTGGTTTTTCTTCATTTGTGCGGTTTTTCCCCCTCCCTACTTTTTCCTTCCCTCCACGTCACCGTCTTCATTAATTCTGTTATTCAGGGGTAAAGGGATTGGTTTTACTTCTGTTTGTTCAATCTCCTATTCTTTATATATGTCCTCTTACTTTGTTCAATTCTGAAGTTGCACTGTAGGTTGGAGGTGGTCCTTTTTGCAGTTTTGAGATGTACTTAAGGGGAGAGCTGTGATTCAAAATCTGTCTGCAGGTCCTGGTATTTGCTGACAGGCGTGTGCATAATGTGGAACCCACTTCCCACTGTCCTGGAATCTGTCCGTGCAGTGGGGCTGTAGGTTTACTCCCTGAAATAAAATGTGGTTAGCAGAGGGGAGAGAATGGAGCAGATAGTGGGTTGATGAGGGGAGTGGAGAGATAGAGGAGTAAAGGGGGAAACAAACGAGTGTGCCAACAAATAGAGAGAGAGGCCTATACTGAAACAGATAAAAACAATAGACCACAGCTACAGTCGAACCAACTCTCATACAAACAAAAATAAAACATATAGTGATGCTAACATACCAGCTATCCAACCACCTTATTAGTGTGCTGTTCCTCTATACAAAGACATGGTTTACAGACAGAATAAAAGAGAAGAAAAGGAAAAGGAAAAGAGAAAAAAGGGAACAATAGAGTAGGAATAGAATTAAGTCATTAAACTAATAGAATCAATGAAGCACACTCTGTGACATTTCGTTTAGGTCCAATGTCCTTTCAGGTCTGATTTCTAGTTTTCTTTTCAAGCTGGTAAATTAGTTTGCAGTTAGGGTCAGTTCCCCTGATCTGCAGTGAAGGACAGTTCAGAATAACCTCGGTTCAGAAGTTTGGTCTATGTCTTTATCAAGCTTGTTTCTCCCGTTTCGGTGTTGTTACCTTGAATCGCCAGCAGGTGGTGCTATCTCATCTGCTCGCCCCAGAGGGGGTGGGGCCGGACAGGAACAAGATGGCTGCCTGCCTCCGAGCAGGCAACCGGATCCCCACGCCAGGCGGACAGGACAGTCTCGGACGCAGGAGCGGTGGCAGCGATCCCAGCAGATCTTCCCTGAAGCGGTTTGGTGTGGATCTCCTCCGGCCGGGTTGTGATGAGCTACCCGTGCCAGAGGCCGCAGCGGTGACAGCGGCGGCAGCGGCGGCCGCGGCGGCGACGGGAGCGCTGGTGGGGGGAGGGGCTGCGGCAGCCACGGGACAGTGCAATGCAGTAAAACTGTCCAGTCAGTTGCGATGTTCCAGCGATAGTGATGGCCGAGCTCTGTCTGAAGAGCAGGCTGCAATGCTGGGGTCCCCAGCCTCCCGGGGCGAGAGTCAGAGACCCACTGCAGATCTCCCTCGTAGAGGGCTTCAGACACCGGGTTGCCCAGTCGCCATCTTGCCTCTTCCCAATATTGCCGCTTTTCAAGATGAAGGAAGAGGGCCATGAGCCAAGGAATGCAGGCAAGTTCTGGAAGCTTCTAGAAGCAAGAAAAGGCAAGCAGACGGGTTCTTGTCGGAAGCCTGCAGACAGAAAGCAGCCCTGAAAACATCTTGATTTCAGCCATGTGAGACCTCATTTGTTTCATATAATCCAGTAAGTGTGTGACAATTTGTTACAACAGAAACAGAAAGTTTTACTCATACTTTCACTATTTTATGCTTGCAAACGTCTGTTTTATTAAACAGCATGTGATTTCAAAAAAAAAAAAAAAAAAGAAGTCCTTTGATATGGATGAACTTTCACATATCAATAACAAACTTGAATGTGAATGGACTAAATGCACCACTGAAGAGATATAGAGGAGCAAACAAGATTTTAAAAAAGCAACAACAACAAAAAAACTTGATCCAACAATCTGCTGCCTCCAGAAAATACATATCACTGCAAAGACATGCACAGATTCAAGATTAGAGGCTGGAAAATGACCTTTCAGGCAAATGGAAAACAAAAGAAAGCAGGTGTAGCTCTTGTAATATCAGACAAAGCAATGTTCAAGCATCAAAAATTAAAGAGGACACAGAAGGGCACTGCATAATGATAAAAGACTCTCCATCATCAGGAAATATCCATCTTAAACATACGCACTCAATACAAGAGCACCAACTTTTACAAGACAACTACTCAGCAAACTAAAAGAGGACATTGACTCTCACACAGTCATAATAGGAAACTTAAATACATGACTGTATCAGCTTTAGATAGATCATTGAGACAAAAAACCCACAAGGAAATCTGGAACCTCAACTCGACACTTGATCAAGTGGACTTAATAGACTTCCACAGAACATTTCACCCAGCACATACAAAGTATACTTTCAACTCATCAACACATGGAACATACTACAAGATGCAACACATTTTTGGGCATAAGTTAAGCATGAGCAAATTTTAAAAGATTGAAATAATACCGTGAATCTTCTCAGATCACATTGGAATAAAGAAAAAAATACTGCCATCATCAAGATTCCTTCAAAACACTCAAAGACATGGATTTCAGACAGCATGCTGCTAAACAACTTCTGGGTCAACACAGAAATCGAGACAAAAAATAAAACAAACAAATACAAAGACACAAATTATCAGAACCTCAGGTATGTCATGAAAGCGGTTTTAAGAGGAAAATTCATAATATTGCACGCAGAAATCAAGAAAACAGAAAGAACACAAGCAGAGAGCCTAATGTCACACCTAAAAGAGCTGGAAAGGCAAGGTCACCTAACTTCTAACCTCAGTGGATAGATCCAAAATTAGAGTTGCAGGACATAGAAGACAAAAATATCATAGAAAGTATCAAAAAAATCAAAAGCTGTCACTTTGAAAGGATAAATAAGATTGATAGTGCCCTGGCCAGACTGACTAAAAAAAGAGAGAGAAAGTCCAGATAAATACAGTTGGAAATTCAAAGGTGAAGTCACAAATGACCCTGAAAAAATTCACAAGATTATTAGAGATTACTATAAAAACCTGTATGGAAATGAACTAGAAAACTTAAAGGAAATGGAGCAATTCCTGACATGACACAACCTCCCAAGTTTGAAAAAAGAATAAATTTAAACTCTAAACAGACCAATAACAATTCAATAAATCAGCTCAGTCATAAGAAGTCTGCCTATGAAGAAAGAAGCCCCAGATCTGATGATTTTCCAGCTGAATTCTACAAGACATACAAGGAGGAGATGATAGCAATCGTACTGAAAGTATTCCAGGCAATTGAGAATGATGGAATGCTCTCCAACTCATTTTATGAAGTCAACATCATTTTGTTTTTTTTTTGTTTTTGTTTTTTTTGAGTTGGAGTCTCACTCTGTCGCCCAGACTGGAGTGCAGTGGCTGCTCCAAGCCACCGCAGCCTCGACCTGCTGGGCTCCGGCGATCCTTCCACCTCAGTCTTCCAAGTAGCTGGAACTACAGGCGAGTGCTACCATGCCCGGCTAATTTTTTGATTTATTGTAGAGATGAGGTCTGGCCAAGTTGCCCAGGTGGGTCTTGAACCCACAGAAGTTAACATCTTAATGATACCCAACCTGGCAAAGACGCAACAAGAAAAAAAAATTACAGACCAATCTCCTTGATGAACATAGATGCAAAAATTCTAAACAAGATCCTAGCAAATTGGATGAAGGATCATCCACAATGACCAAATAGGCTTCATCCCTAGGATTCAGGACTGGTTCAACATTCACAGGATCATAAATATAATTCAGCACATCAACAGATGTAGAAACAAGAACTACATGATTATATCATTAAATGCAGGAAAAAACATTCAACAAAATCCAACATCCCTTCCTGATAAATACTCTTGAGCACCTAGGCAGAGAAGAAACGTTCTTCAAAACAGTGAGAGCTATCCATAATAAACCCACAACCAACATTTTGCTCAATAGGCAGAAATTGTAAGCCTTTCCTCTGAGAATGGGGACTAGACAGGGATGCCCACTCTCACCTCTACTATTCAACATAGTGTTAGAAGTTCTAGCCAGAGCAATGGGGCAGGAGAAGGAAATCAGGGGTGTACAAATAGGAAAAGAGGAAATCAAGCTAGCCCTCTTCGTTGACTATATGATTCTATATCTTGAAAACTCTAGGGAATCTGTCACAAACCTCCTAGCACTGATAATAAATTTCAATAAAGTGTCAGGGTAAAAAATTAATGTGCAAAAAATAATTTCATTTCTATGTACCATTAACAAGCAGAGCGTTAAATAAAAAGCACAATTCCATTCACGATAATCTCACACACACACACACACACACACACACACACACACACAAATACCTTGGCATCCACCTAACTAGATAAGGGAAAAACTTTTACAATGAGAACTACAAAATGCTACTCAAAGAAATAAAGGATGACACAAACAAATGAAAAAACATCCCATGCTCGTGGATTGGAAGAATCAATACTGTTATGGTGCCCATTCTATCCAAGGCAATCTACAGATTTAGTGCCATATTCATCAAATTACCAACATCATTTTTCTCAGACCTGGAAACAATACAAAAATTTACATGGAAGCAAAAAGCAGCATGAATAGCCAAAACAGTTCTCAACAAAAGGAACAAAGTGGGAGGTATCACACATCCAACCTTTAAACTTTACTGCAAGGCAGCAGTAACCAAAACAGTCTGGTACTGGTATAAGAATTGCACATAGACCAATGGAACAGGACAGATCCTGGAATACAAAATTCATCTTTCAACCTTTGACAAAGCCACCAATAACAACCACTGGGGAAAGGAGACCATATTTAGCAAATGGTGCTAGGAAAACTGACTACATGCAGAAAAATAAAACTGAATTCCTCCCTATCACCATATACGAAAGTCAGTGCTAAAAGGATCAAAGACCTAAACATAAAACCTCAAACCTTAAGGATCCTAGAAGAAAACGTAGGAAATACACTTATGCATATCGGAGTTGACAACCAATTATTGATCAAATCACCAAAAGTGAATGCCATAAAAGCTTAGACAAGTTGGACCTCATCAGATTGAAAAGCTTTTACACAGCAAAAGAAACTATCAGGAGAGTGAAGAGACAACCCACAGAATGGGAAAAGATATTTGCTAATGATGTATATGACAAAGGCCTAACATCCGATATCTACAAGGAACTCAAACAAGCTGAAAGGAAAAAATAAGTAAATAAGCAGTCCTATTAAAAACTAGGCAGAGTACATGAATAGACATTTTTCAAAAGGAGACATACAAGCAGCCAACATATACATGATAAAATGCTCAACCTCATCAGATAATTGCAAATCGAAACTACAATGAAATCCTACCTAACTCCAGTAAAGATGGCCATCATTAATAAATCAAAAAACAACAGCTGCTGGCATGGGTGCAGAGAACAGGGAACACTTCTACACTGTTGTTGGGAATGCAGCAAGCTAGTTCAACCTTTATGGAAAGCATTGTGATAATTCCTTAAAGAACTAAAAGTTGACCTTCCATGCAATCCAGCAATTCATCTCAGGGGAATACTGCTGGAGGAACATAAATTGCTCTACCAAAAAGACACCTGCGCATGCATGTTTATAGTGGCACTATTCACCATAGCAAAAACATGAAACTAACCCTACTGCTCATCAAAAGTGGACTGGATAAAGAAAATGTAGTACATATGAATGATGGAGTATTACACAGCCATAAAGAACAAAAGCATGGACTTTGTAGCAGATTGCATGGAATTGAAGACCATTATACTTGGTGATCTATCACAGAAACAAAAAACTGGATGCCACATGTTCTCATTCATAAGTGGGAACTGAACATTGATCACATTAGCACAAGACAGGGATCCACAGTCACTGGATACTGCCAGGGGAGGGAGTAAAGTGTAGGGCACATAACAGCACAAAGGGCACCTGGTCTGAATCCTGGGGAAGTAAAGACCAGTTGGAGGCCCAAACTTTACCCACATGCAGCCTACTTATGTAGTTAATCCTGACTTGTACCCCACATCTCTATAATAAAATAAACGGTGACAAATTCTGCTTTGTGGATCTTTTTACTAACAAAAGAATGGCGAAAGCCACAATCCAGAGAGAAAAATAAATTGAGAACTAATTAGAAGATGATTTCTATCAGGAGTCATGTGGCAGACAAGACTGTACAGGTAGAGGAGGCAGGCTGAGATTTGACTAATAGCGAAATTCAGATCTTGATGATTGTTTATTTGTTCTAAATGTTGTTTTGGCTTCTGTTGTGTCAAGCATTGTTGTAGCTGTTATAAGAAAGCACTCACAGTCTAGAGTTAAGAATCAAAGGGGAATTCAAGAGTCTCGTATTGTCTGGGAAATTTTCACTATTTGGGTAGATCATACAAAATATTTCCAACCACCAATGAGTTAAAATGTTACACTTAGCCTCTTTGACCACATGAGGTTCCAGACAGGGGGGAGCAAAACTTCATAGCCTCTGTTTTAATTATGTAATATCTTCATAGCATTCCCTAATGCTCTGGAAGCAGAAAGATAACATTTTCAGCATTCACTCTTTCTCTAAATTGTATTTTCTATGGAAGACAAATGAAAGACATATTTTTCTAGCAACCACATGCTGTTTGGAACACCACAGAGCTTGTGCATTTTTAGGTAAAAATGGAAATTCTTTCTATTTCCCTAATTTTTATTTGTGAGTTTCATGTCCCAAACCTGTGTGCCTTCTGATCAAAAGTGACAGCCAGGAGTAGCTACCTATTTAAGAGTGACATATTGTGTTACACTCAGCACATCTCTAGTTTAGGGAATTAAAGAACAAAATATGCAAACAGAAAAAGGAAGCCTACCATTTATCTTTATTTTTTTCTCTCCGACCAAGTTAAAATAAAGGCAAACCTACAAATTGTGACTGCAAATATGATTCTAGAGAAATCAGTTAACCGTGTTAGGAGCCCCTCTATCTATTCCCTTTGTTGTTTTTTCTACCTCTATCTCATCTTTACCAAACTACTCCCCCTCAAACACTGTCCAGAAAAGTAAAGAGAAATAAAGAAGCCACACAAAAGATTAGAGAAAGTAGAAAAGTTCTCATCAGAAAATATCTGATTTGTGTTTTCATCTGTAAAAATCAAATTGCCTTTGGATTTAATTTCTTTACACAGAGGTACAAAGGCATAATTTGTTACTTGGAATTATATCAAATACTGCTGACCAACTCAGTTTACAGACTCATTTGATTACATTTGACTCCTAAGTCTATATTCAGATATATCATCTTCAGTTATATGAGATAAAAGATTTTTTATTCCTTGTTCTTTATTTTATTCAAAATTAGTCTTGGGGGAAATATAATGTTTCTTCATAAATAATGCATGCAGAAAAAAACTTTGTTCTCATCTTGTGTCTTTGGAATAATGCAATTTTGCTTTGTGTAAGCAAAAATCATTTTAGCAGGATATCTTACTTTGAGTTTCCCTGAAATAAGCTTTTGAGACAAACTTTTGATAAAGGTGGTGCTTTGAGGAAGATAATCCCAGAGAGCTGAATTGAGTGATGAGGAGAGTAAATTGCAGAAGGAAGAAAAATTAGAGGCTATGTGACTGAGCTGACCATCACCATGGGCGACTAGTGCTCTCCTGAAGAAACTTCTGAGAAGTCTTATAAAAAATATAACAGAATCGTCTACTCGGGTATGAATGGTAAAAGCATTTGACCATTAGTTCCTATACTCCATGGATAAAAGTTGTTCTTGGAAGTGTTCACTGCCCTGGACTTCTGTGTGTATATGCATGAATGCTGATCAGGACGCTGCAGAGATTCATATACATGAGAAGTGTCATGGCAGAGAGGAACCCATTGTGTTCTGAGATGAGGATCTGTTTATCGGTCTGTGCAATACATTTTGTTCTTAATGAGTTGGAGTCTCACTCCATCGCCCAGGCTGGAGTGCAGTGGCACGCTCATGGCCACCCCAGCATTGACTTGCTGGGCTCAAGCGATCCTTTTGCCTCAGCCTGCCAAGTAGCCTGAACGACAGGCATGTGCTACCATGCCTGGCTAATGTTTTTATTTATTGTAGAGATGAGGTCTTGCCAAGTTGCCCGGGCTGGTCTCGAACCTGTGGTCTCAGGCAATCTACTCACCTCTGCCTCCCAAAGTGCTCGGATTACAGGCTGAGCCACCGAACCTGGCCTGTGCAATACATCTTTTCCTGGTTTTCTTCAGAATTTCCATGTAATATCTTAGACACTATAGTTAAGGCTAGTAGCATGACATTGCCTGAATGACAGAGAAATTGTCACCCCAGTCTAGACCTCTGGTTCAAACCTAGACCTAGAACTATAATGCTGTGTCTTCATCTGAATCTCACTTTAGACTAGTGGAGTTCCATGTCACCCATTAATATATGAATCTGCAGACTATGGCTCATGGGCTAAATCCAATATGTTACCTGGTTTTATTTAAGTAAAAATTTATTGGAATACAACCACACTTATTTGTAACAGCACACCTGCAAAATTTCAATTTTAAGCACCTCCCCATCCTCCCTCCTCCTTCTTCTTTTACTATCTGTCCAAAAGGACTAATTCACTATTTTATTTTTCATTATTAATCATTAGTTTCATCTTCCAAGTTAACTTCCAGCTCCAGATCTTGTGTTTCACATAAATATTATTCACTTGAAAATATCTTATTTGACATCTTCCTTCATTCTTATTCACTTGGCTGTACTGCAAGTCTAATTAATCCAACACTTTTTCTAACTACATCTGTATCTGAAAGGCTGAATTTACTGTAGAAAATTATTCAGTGAGGTTACATGAACTGTCTTTATTATTTATACTCACAACTCTCAAATAAGCATTCAACATATCCAGACAATTGTATTACATTTCCCAATAAGTGATAATTCCCATTCCCAGAGACAACAATTTTACATTTCTTTTCTCCTCAAACTCCTCCAGTCTCCTAGCAACTCTCAGATGATAATGTCACCTTACATTTATTTACCAAGACAGAACAGACAAGAACAATTTAGTCTTCCTGTAAACAAACCTATAGCTTACTTAATGTATTAACTCACATTTTCTGCTTTCTCTTTATTGACATTACAAATAAATGTCTATAGTCTTGCTAAAGACTTACCCTGCATTTTTGATTCAGGTCCTACTCCTTCATGCCTTCCTATTTCAGACTTTCTTTATCCTCTTTTTTCTTTTACGTAATTTTTCCTACTATATTGAGGAATTACACGGAATAAAACAATGTACTATGGTTTCTCAAGTCTTACAAGGAAAAACAACACATTTTTATCTAAAAATTCTATCTTTCATATTACATTCCAGCATTTTCCTATTTTTCTCACCCTTTCATAGATTAGCTTAAAGTTTAGCCAGGCGTGGTGGCACATGCCTGTAGTTCCAGTTACTTGGAAGGCTAAGGCGGAAGAATCTCCTGAGCCCAGCAGTTTCAGGCTGTGGTGGCCGTGAGCATGCCACTATACTCCAATCTCGGCGACAGAGTGAGACTCCAATTCAAAACAACAAAAAAGAATAGCTTAAATGTAATCTATATTGTTAGCTACTTGTCCTCATCTCCCATTTTCTTTCCAGTTAGTTCTCTTTCTGATCGTTCTTTTGTCCTCTCTTCTTTGCTGATATTCCTCTAATTAACCTCACTAGTGACCTCCATGCTTTTCAGTAAATTCCATACAATTACCTAATTCCTGATTTATTTTCTTTTTTGTGTGTACGTGATACCACATTTTTTTTGACTTTTTTTCCTTAACTTTTTGAATGTTTTGCCTTATTGGTTTTAAGCTTTATTTTATTATTTTTCTAAAAGATCTTTCTAAGTTATCTTACCTGATTGTACTGCTTAAAATATTGTAAGTTGAGTGATACATTCCAAACATGTGTCCTTATGTCTAACTTTTCCCTTGATTTCCAAATTCATAAATCCAAATGTCACTAGAATGACTAATACTCATCTCAAGTTATATATCTAAAACAGAACTTTTTTGTTGTGCCGCCCACCCTCTGCTGTAGTTTTCCATCAATCTTTTCTACTTCTGTAAAGAGCACTATCATTCACTCAGTTGCTCAAAACAAAAGAATAAAACTCTGCTACCATTCTTAATACCTTTTTTCTTTCTCTCACCACCACTCCTCTACACATAAACATACACACACTTAACCCAGTGTTAAATCATGTCAGGTTTACCTTGAATATACATATCAAATTTCATTCTTGGTTAACCTCTTCACTACCATCACCTCAATCTAAGGCATTATCATTATTTGCTGAGTTCCTGCACTGATATCATAACTAAATTCTTCACTTAAGTGAATTTTGTCAAGACAAAGTTCATTTATTCAAACTAATCTTCTAAAAATTAAACTTAAATAATTTAAGCCCTTGCCAAAAATTGTTTGATAGTTTTACAGGGCACTTAGAAAATCTAGATGTTTAATTTGATCTAAATATTTTCTTTTATGTCCTTGCCCCTGTCAATTTCTTCTACATGATGTCTTATCTGCATCTCCTTTCTTTTAGCTATATTGGTGTCAAATTTGTCCCTCTCACCCAGCGTCCTTATTCTTGCCTTAGGTCTTTGTATTTGCTGTTCCCCTGTCTAAAATCTTCTTTATCTGAGATTTCCTTTTGGTCTGCTGTTTCTTGTCATCTATGTTTCAGCCTAATTGACAACCATAAGCAATGCTGCCCATTTCACATCCTGTTTTACTGGTCAGATTTTATTCCTTTATGGCATTTTGCAAAGTCTAATAATCTTTTTGTGTGTCTATTCCTTTGATGTGTTTCTCTCTACCACTTGCAATCTTTCCTATCCCAGAATATAAACTTTACAGCAGCAAGAACCTAGTCTGTTCTTTACACCTACTTTGAGTACTAAAAAAAGTGTTGGAAGCTAGTTAATATCCTAATAAAAATAGTTGAATAAATTTGGAATTGGTATGACATATGCACACTTTAAAGAAGAAGAATTTTTCTATGACATTCATTTCAATAACCGAGTAGTAATGTTTTTGAAACTTTTGAAAGTTTTGACTTTGAGCTAGCATAATTAGCAATTTGAAAGTGGTAATCTGTACTTTTGAGGTTCTTCTTACTCCTAATGAAAATATTCTCATTATTAATAAATATGGTATTTATGTAAGAATATAGTACTATCTTTGAGAAATTCTATATAGGTGAGTAATGTATTTGTGATTTTTGTATAGCTATTCCTGACATAAAAATTCCAGCTAAAAAGGATTCTAATATGCAATGTTCTAAAATTGGAATTGCATATATTTAATTTGATTAAGTTCATTTTGAAAGAAAAATATCATTTATGTTGTCAAATTCACACATGATTATTTAAAAATTTACGGGAATACCCAAAGTGCAAATATATTAGTACAACGTTATCTTAATTACACCATTCATAAACATCTATTTGCATTTAGTGACTGCAGACATCTCTCTGGGTACACAGAAAAAAAAAACGAGGTTGATATAATTGTCTATAGAGAGACTGATAACTTGATTTATAGTTAGAAAGAATTTTTGAACTCCAGATATAATTTATTTACAATAATGTGTATTATACATTATTAAAAATTTGATGAGTGTTATTTTAAAGTCATCATGTTTATTTTTAGAAAGACTCTTGATTCATTGATATAGATTATGAAGAAACTGTGAATTTATATACCTTATACTCTCCTTTCTATTCCTTATATTTTTTAAATAGCTTACTATTTGCATAACTATTTTTAAAAATAGACTTTGCAATTTTATAAGACCATATAATTTTGTATTTCGATGTATTTAATACTCAATACATAATAATCAAATAGATTTCTTCTTAGAATTTAGCTCATAAATGCTACATACTTTGAGTTCCTTTCATGTTCGTGAGTGCCTAATTATTGTGTTGATGCTTTTATGCCCACGATTGAGTATAATTTTATTGCACATTTTTCAATCGTCTTTGGACATTGTATGCTGCTATAGAGAATCCTGGGGCCAGTTTTATTTCTCTCCCTTGCAAGTGACTTGTGTGTTACTTCTGGGTGCCTTCATAATGTTTATCTAGAAATTAAACTATTAATGAGATATTATTGTGTGGATCATTGAAATTAGAAAAGAAGTTCAGTAATGTCAGTCTATATTTAAAAATTCTAAGTATGAACAAAGCACATATCAAATATATTTTTGGAGGCTAAGTTATTTGCCATATTCTTTGAGCCCATCAGGGAGCTCTTTTAAGTAAATAAATTCTAAAGAAGAGAGGCAGGACAAACTCACTCTTCTACCTATGATAGAAAACGGGAAATCAATGTGACTGCCATTCAGCAGTTAAGAAGAAATCAACTAAAATTTTTTATCAATTTCTTAAAGGCCAAGTTTAAAACAGCTGTGGAACCTAGAAAAAAGGCATTTTATTTTTTTTTATTTTTTATTTTTTGAGTTGGAGTCTCACTCTGTCGCTAAGACTGGAGTGCAGTGGCCGCTCCCGGCCACCGCAGCCTCCACCTGCTAGGCTCTGGCGATCCTTCTGCCTCAGCCTTCCAGAAAAAAGGCATTTTAACTCACTTGAAAGCTCTTCCTCAGCAGCCTCCATCAGATGTTCATAGTAAAGATTGGGACAGGGCAGGAGATCAAAGAGAGTCAAAAAATGCAGATATTGTTGGCAGGGGAGAAGTTTGTGCTCTTTCCTGGACTTTCTTACCCAGCTGGAGGAGAAGCAGCAAAACCTTTCATTACCAAGACACAGGCAAAAAAAATTATTCTTTTAAGAAAGACATACAAAAGATTCAACTAAATGATGAGACCATTTTTCCCTCCAGAAGCTACATTGATATACCACAAGTGTAGAGATTCAAGAGTCCTGTTCAAGAACAACCACAGATATGAGGTTTGGTTTTGATGCCAGTAGGAGAAAATCCCCCAAATAAAACACAAAGCAAAAGTAAGTGAACAGAAAAGACCAGAGTATCCAAATATCATGACATCGGATGTTTTAAAATCAGAAACAGTGCAAACCAGATACAAAGCACTGAAAGAAACAAAAACACATTTTCAATCTAAAATTCGATTGCACAATAAATATTAAAAATGAAATAAACACAAAATAAGACTGTAAGACAAAAGTTGAGAAAATAATTTACCAGCAACATTGTGCTACAAGAAACATTAAAAGGGGTTCTTCAGGTTAGAATAAGTAGGATCCCAATACAAATATAGAGCTGCACAATAGAGGAAGAGTGCTTAGTAATGGCAAGATGAGATAATTTCTCTTAATTTACTCATTTAAAAAGATAATGTATCACCAAGTAAAAAAAAAAATGCTGTGTTGTGAAGCTTACAACATATGGAACATTCACATGTATGCCAAATATAAAGGATGACATGGAGTAAAGTATATTGTCACAAAGTTTTAACACTATGTGACAAAATGTATGACTGTTCAAAAGTAGACTGTGATATATTACAGTTATATAGAAACCACAAAATTCTATAAAAATAAAACTAATAAACTAATAGTGGAAAAACAAGGAATCATAAAAGTAATCATTTCAAAATAGGAGTAAAATAAAACAGAAAAAATGGGACACGTGAAAACAATGAGAAAGATGATAGGTTTAAATTCGATCATGTCAATAACTATAAAATCTATATAGGGAGCCGGGCTCGGTGGCTCAGCCTGTAATCCTGCGCCTTTGGGAGGCTGAGGTAAGTGAATTGCCTGAGCCCGCAGGTTAGAGAACCGCCTGGGCAGCGAGACCTCATCTCTACAATAAATCAAAAAATCAGCTGGGCATGGTGGCGCATGCCTGTAATTCCGGCTACTCGGAAGGCTGAGGCGGAAGGATCGCCGGAGCCCAGCAGTCCGAGGCTGCGGTGGCCGGGAGCGGCCACTGCACTCCAGTCTGGGCGACAGAGTGAGACTCCAACTCAAAAAAAAAAAAAAAAAATCTGTATAGGCTTATATTGTGTAAAACTATAGCAAATATTCTACATAGCCAATATAAAGCAAAGTTTGTATCCCCACTCTCTTGACGGCTTCTTGGCTTTACAGAAGCTTTTTAGTTTGATGAGGTCCCACTTGTCTATCTAACCTCCTATGGCATGGCTACTAGGGGTTTTGATCAAGAATTGGTTGTCAGTTTCATTTCCATAAGGGTATATCCTGCATTTTCTAGGGGTGTTAATATTTGAGGTTCTATGTTTAGGTCTTTGATACACTTAGAGTTGATTTTTTTGTATGGTGATAGGCAGAGGTCTTGTTTTAATCTTCTGCATGTGATCAGCCAGTTTTCCCAGCACCATTTATTAAATAGGCTCTCCTCTCCCCAGTGGTTGGTGGTGGAGGCTTTGTGAAAGATAAGTTGGTTGAAAAATTGAGGGTCTGCTTTCAAAATTTCTATCCTGTTCCATGGTCTATATGCCTGCTCTTGTACCAATATCAGGCTGTTTTGATTATTATAGACTTGTAATAAAGTTTAAAGTCTGGGAGTATGATATCTCCCATTTTTCTTTATTTATTTTTGCTGAGGATTGTCTTGGCTATTTGTGGCCATTTATGTTTCCTTATGAATTCCTGTATTGTCATTTCCAGGTCTGAGAAAAAATATTTGCCAACTGTATATCTGACAAAGGCGTAACATCTAGGATCTAAAAGGAACTTAAACATGCCCAAAAGAAAAAAATAAACAGCCTCATTACAAAGTGGGCAAAAGATATGAATAGACACTTCTCAAAAGAAGACATATGAGCAGTCAACAGATACATGAAAAATGCTCAACCTCACTAGTCATCAAAGAAATGCAAAATAAAACCACACTGAGTTACCACCTAACTCCAGTCAGGATGGCCATCATCAATAACTCAAAAAGCAACAGATGCTGGAGAGGATGTGGGGCAAAGGGAATGCTTCTACACTGCTGGTGGGCATGTAAACTAGTACAACCTCCATGGAAAACAGTTTAGCAATTCCTAAAAGATCTAAATATCGACCTTTCATATGACCCCCGCAGTCTCCTTTCTGGTAATATACACAGGAGAACTCAAAATAGCAAAAACATGGAACCACTGTGTTGCCCATCAAAAAAGGACTGAATTTTTTTTTAAAAATGTGGTACATATACAAGATAGAATATTATACAGCCATAAAAAAAGACAAAATTATGAACTTTGCAGCAACTTGGAGGAACTTACAGTTTATAATACTGAGTGATCTATCACAGAAACAAAGAATTGAATACCGCATGCTCTCACTCATAAGTGTACCTTGAACAATTATCGTAATACTATGAGAAAGGAATTGGAAGTAGTGGGAAACTACTAGGAGAGGGGGAAGCACACCTCATCAACAAGGGTACCTGTATAATGAGCATTTGTATACCTAACCCTGAATTGTACCCCACATCTTTAAATTAAAAAATTAAGGCCGGGTTTGGCGGCTCAGCCTGTAATCCTGCGCTTTGGGAGGCCGAGGTGAGTGGATTGCCTGAGCCCGCGGGTTCGAGACCTGCCTGGGCCACTTGGCGAGACCGAAGGATTGCCAAAGCCCAGCAGATCGAGGCTGTGGTGGCCGGGAGCGGCCACTGCACTCCAGTCTGGGCGACAGAGTGAGACTTCAACTCAAAAAAAATAAAAAAAAAACATAGTTTGGTAGATGAGATTAAATGCAAGAAATTATATAATTCTAAAAGAAATCCACTTTAAATATATAAACAGATATGTTAAAACTAAAATAATTAAAAAATAAAAAACAAACAAAATGGATTGGCTAAACAATATCAAACAAAATCGATGTCTGAACAAAATATATTACTTGAGATAAAGGAGCAATATTTATCATTAAAAAGACATAAAAATGTTATGCATGCATATACATTTTCTTTCAAATATGGGAAGAGACTGATAGAACTGAGGAAAATCATACAAGTTTGCAATTATGTATAGAGACTTCATGACTCCTCTCCTAAAGACACAAAGGCATTAAGAATATATGAGACTTGAAAAATACCATCAATCAACGTGACCTACTTGAACACTCCACCAAACAACAGACTACACATTCTTTTCAAGCATACATGATTCAATATTATTTTTGTATCTTAGAATAAACTTTAACAGTTTAAAAAATTAGAAACCAAAAGTAAGTAAACTAGAGTAATAACTAAAGTAATAAAGATATGTCTAAAAAGTTTTCAGAACACTTGCTAATAAAAAAACATTTTTCAATAGCATTGGGCCAAAGAGAGTCACAAGAAATTGGTAAATATTTTGACTGGAATAAAAATGCTAAAACATAAAAATACATAGGCTATAACTACAGTGTCTAAGTGAGAGTTTACACATTATATCTTTATATTAGAAAACAAGAAATATATCAAAGTGAATCTAACTCTGCCTGTTAAGAAATTAGAAACAGAAGAGAAAACATAATCCAAAAGAAGCATAAGGGAGGAATAAAAATTGGAGCAGTAGTGAGTATAAATAGAAAAATAATAGAAATATTTGTAAGAGAAATATTGATTAAAGAATTGTATAAAGAAATTATAGCCGGGCTCGGTGGCTCAGCCTGTAATCCCACGCTTTGGGAGGCTGAGGTGAGTGGATTGCCTGAGCCCGCGGGTTCGAGACCCGCCTGGGCAACTTGGCCAGACCTCATCTCTACAATAAACCAAAAAATTAGGTGGGCGTGGTAGCACATGCCTGTAATTCCAGCTACTTGGAAGTCTGAGGCGGAAGGATTGCCGGAGCTCAGCAGGTCGAGGCTGCGGTGGCTGGGAGCGGCCACTGCACTCCAGTCTGAGTGACAGAGTGAGACTCCAACTCAAAAAAAAAAAAAAAAAAAAAAAGAAAAAAAAAATATGATATTGAGGGAACACAAAATGACACAACCAATTCGTAAAACTGTTTTACAATATCACAAGAAGTTGAACACCCTCATATATGATTTTGCAATCCCACTGCTAAGGAATATAACATGTCTTCAAAAGAAAATTTCTCCAAGATGAATAAAATAAGATTTTCATATAAAAATCTATTTGTGAATGTTTATGGAAACCTTATAATTGTAAGCAACTGGAAAGAAAGCAAATGTTCACTTACTGACAAATGTATAAACAAATTGTGGTACAGTTAAGCAATGGCACACTATTCAGCAAGTAAAAAGAAGTAATTATGAACACAGGCAATGACGTTGATGAATCTCAATGACATTATTTTAAGTATTAAAAAATTAAATTCAAAAGATTCCCTTTATATAACATTTTGGAAAAGGTCAGACTATAAGATCTCACTACAAAAACAAAACAAAAATACACACACAAAAAAAAGATGTGAGGTAATGGATATGTTAATTCATTGATTTAGCAATTCCACAATGTATACATAGGAGGGGGGACCAAAAACAAAAAAAATTATTTATAAAAAATTGTGTATTCTTACATGTTTAGGCGTTTGTCACCTTCAAAATACCCTCTTTTGATACAAACTATTAAGATGCTTTTTCACCGCTCAAAACAGTTTTTGAACTTGTCAATTTTGATGCTTTTTAGTGCTTCTGCCGTTTTTTAATTCACCTCTTTCATAGTGTCAAAAACGTTTCCCTCTGAGGCCTTTTTTTCATCTGGGGAAACAAAAAAATGTTCCTGGTGGTGAGTTCTGGTGAATAGGGAGGGTGGAGCATGAGGATCATGCCGTGTTTGGTCAGAAAGTATTGAACACTCAGTGCATGTGGGTAGATGCACTCCTAAATCACCCATCATGAAATGGGCAAATGTATTAAAAAAAAAAATTAAAACAAAAAAAAATTCACTGAAGCCGAACCCATCTCTCCCAGCATTAGTTGTTACACTGCTAGTGTACACTGTTAGAACCCATCTCTCCCAACTGTTAGTTGTTACACTGATGCTGATGGGTTCCTAGAACCCTTACTTAGTGGAAGAAGGCTGTACTACAAGGGGCCTGCCCTCCAAAAAATAATTCAGTTTTTTAGGGGTCCCCCTCATATATCACAGCATCATCATAAATATATACCATTGTTACTTACCAATTTTAAGAATCAAGTATTTTCAAATAAAATAATCTAACGGATTATTAATTACATTGAAGGTGGCCAAGGACTGGGAGTGGGAGAGGGAATGAATGACTGACACATGAATGAATAAACTGGCACTTAAGAACCTTTTGTGAAAATGGAAGTTACATATATCTTCACTTTGGTGGTCGTTGTGCAAATGTATTTGTTTGTCATGACTCTTAAGACTGTACACTTATATATAGGTGGGTTACTCCATCTGAAGAAACTACTATATGAAAACAGTGAGGAAAAAAATGGGAGAATCGATATCTAGTTGGTAGATATAGAGAGTTTTTACTATAATTTGTTTTTAGCATTGTTCTATATGAAAAAGTTTTTATATAAAATGTTAAAGCATTAGAAATAAATCTTTTCTTTTTTCAAAAAAAATCCCTATGCTAAGACCAGAAGCTAAAAATTCACCATTAAAAGCAAAAAAAAAAAAAAGAATTTAGTATGAACAAATTGCATAGTTAATAATTATTTTCTACTTCAGTTTCATGTAACCCAGTAAAGGACTCTAAATAAGATGTAATATTATGAGTATTGATATGTTAGTACAACAATTATAATAATAGTGCTATACATATTAATATAATCATAGAAACACATTTATTTAACTTAGAGTTTTACATATGCACTTTCAATACATTATCCCTTTTGACCTATATAACATGTAAGTCTGGTAAATGACATTACCTTAAAGATCCAGTAATTGAGACACAGAGCAGTTAATAATTTGCCTAGGTATATAATCCAGGACTTTTAATTCCAAATCTCATATCACCTTTTCTATATCTTTTTTATTGAGGCATAATGGATATGGGAGTTGGAATGTCTGGAGAAACTGTCTATGTTTAAGTTATAAAAATGTTTATAAAAATTCCTAAATAGTTTGGCTCAGAATTCAGAAGTGGATAGAAATACAATATGTTGTAAAGTGATCAGACATGCTTTTGTTTCTTATTGGGTTTGCAGTCTAAGGATGAATATACTACTAAACTAGTCACAAGAGGGAATGGGGAGAGAGAAAACCTTGAATTGTAAAGGTTATAGATTTCCCTGGTGAAAAATACTCCCAATGTGGCTAATTTCAAGTTTCCAATTGTTTAATAAACAGAATATTTAACAATTGTGTTCTCAGTTGAGTCAGTACATCTTGCTCTAAAACATCACTGGTAGAAGGAGGAATAAATAAGGTATGTCTAGGTGGAATAGAAGAAGTTATTGACTCAATTGTGAATATTAACAGTCCATATAAGAGAGATTATTTATATAATAAACAGCCTTCTCTTTAAGGGTTTCTTTATTTTTTAGATTTTATTATTTTTATATTTTTATTTTTCTATATTCGAGGGGTACATGTGCAGATTTGTTGCATAAGTATATAGCGTGATGATGAAGTTTGGGCTACTATTAAGCCCATCACCCAGGCAGTGGACATGGCATCCCCTGAGTAGTTTTTCAGTCATTGCCTCTCTCTGTATCCCCCCATTTATGAGTGCTCCAGTGTCTGTTGTTCTCATCCTTGTGACCATGTGCATTCAGTGTTTAGTTCCTACTTATCAAAGAGAACATTTGGTATTCAGTTTACTGTTTCTGTGATAATTTGCTTAGGATGGTAGTCTTTAGCTGCAACTATGTTGCTACAAAGAACATCATTTTGTTGCTTTTTGTGCTGCATAGTATTCCGTGGTGTATATGTACCACATTTTCTTTTTTAGTACACCATTGATGGACACCTAGGTTAGTTCCATAATTTTGCTATTGTGACTAGTACTACAATAAATATGCAACTGAAAATGTCTTTGTGTTCCTCTAGGTATATACCCAGTGGTGAAATAACTAATTAGAATGGAAAGTCTATTTTTAGTTCTCTGAAAAATTGTTCAACTGCTTTCTATAGGGGTGGTACTAGCTCTCATTACCATCAAGAGTGTATGAGCAGTCCCCTTTTCTTGTCAATCTCACCAACATCTATTGTTTTTTACTTTTTAATAAAAGTCATTCTGAGTGGTGTAAGATGGTATCTTATTATGGTTTTGATTTGCATTTCTCTGATGATTTGTGATACTAAGCATTTTTTAATATTGTTGTTTCTAGATCTGTGAAAAATGATGCTAGTAGCTTGATAGGGATTGTGTAGATCTGTAGATTGCTTTAGGCAGTATGAACATTTTAACAACTTTGATTCTTCCAATCCATGAACATAGAACATTTTTCCATTTTTGATGTCATCTTTGTTTTATTTCAGCAGTGTTTTGCAGTTCTTGCTGTAGACAACTTTCACCTCTTTGGGTAGATAAATTGTGAGATATCACGTGTGTGTGTGTGTGTGTGTGTGTGTGTGTGTGTGTGTGTGTCTACTATAAATGGGATTATGTTCTTGATTTGGTTCTCAGCTGGAATATTGGTAGAATATAGAAATGCAACTAATTTTTGAGAATTGATTTTCATACTAGACGACAGAAGTTACTTATCAGTGCTAGAAGTCTTTTGATGGAATCTTTATGGTTTTCTAGATATAGAATCATATTATCTGTGAAGAGAAATAATAACTTCCTCTTTTATTTTGAATACCTTTAATTTAGATACCTTTAATCTCCTGCCTGATTGCTCTGGCTAGGACTTCCAGTACTATGTTGAAATAGGAGTGATATGAGTGGGCATTCTTGTCTTGTTCCAGTTAGTAAGGGAAATGCTTACAATCTGCTCTTTAAGTATGCTGTGGGTTATGAGTTTTTCATAGATAATTATTATTTTGAGCAATTTTATTTTAATACCTACATGGTTGAGGATTTTTGTCATGAAGAAACTGAATATTATCAAATAATTTTTTCTGCATCTATTGAGATAACCATGTGGTCTTTGTTTCTACTTTCTTTATGAGGTGAATTATGTTTATTGACTTGTGTATGTTGATCCTGGGATTAAATCCCACCTGATCATGGTGAATAATTTTTGAGATGTACTGCTGAATGTGGTTTGCTAAGATTTTGTTGAGGATTTTTGCATTTACACTCAGAAGGGAAATTGGCCTGTAATTTTACTTCTTTGCTGTGTCTTCGCCTTTTGTCTTGATATTAGAATGATGTTAGCATAATAGAATGAATTAAGGAGGAATTTCTTCATCTCATTGTTTGGAATAATTTTAGTAGTTTTGGTACTAGGTCTTCCTTGTATATCTGGTGGAATTCAACTGTAAAGCCATCTTATCCTGAACTCTTTTTGGTTGATAAGATTTTTATTACTGATTCAATTTGATGATCCATTATTGGTTTGTTTAGAGTTTCAATTTCTTCCTGTTTCAATCTTGAGATGTTGTTTGATTCCAGTAATTCATCCATTTCCTCTAAATGTTCTAATTTGCACACATAAGATGTTTACTGTAATCTCTAATAACATTTTATAATTATTCTTGGTCTATTGTAGCAACACCTTTTTTTCATTGCTGATTGTATTTATTTGGATGTACTCTTTCTTCTTTTTTGCTAATTTGGCCAGAGGTCTATTCTTTTTATCCTTTCAAAGAACCCTCTTTCTGACTCATTGATTCTTTGTAATTTTTTTAAATCTCAATTGCATTTATTTCTGATCTTATTTTTGATTATTTTTTTCTTTTCTTATGCTAGCTATGGTGTCAGTTTATTTCTGTCTTTCTAGCTCCTGTAGGTGAGATGTTAAATTGTATATTTGAGATCTTTCTGATTTCCTAAAGCGGGCATGCAGTGCAATATATTTTTCTCCCTGCCTTGCTTTGAAAATGCCCCAGAGTTTTTGGTATGTTGTGAATTCATTTTCACTGTTTCCAAAAAAATTAATTTCTGTCTTGCTTTCTAGTTTTATTCCACTGTGGTCAGAGAAGATGCTCGGTAAGACTTCAATTTTTTGGAATTTATTAAAGGTTGATCTATGGCCAAGTATGTGGTTGATATGTGTGGAGTATATTCCATGTGTGGTTGAGAAGAATGTATATTCTGTAGTTGTTGGATGAAGTGTTCTGTAGATGTCTGTTAGATCTAATTAATCAAATGCTAAATTTAAGTCCAGGATTTCTTTGCTAGTTTTCTGCCCCTATGGTCTGTCTAAAGCTGTTAGAGGGGAATTGAAATCCCTCACTATTATAGTGTGGCTCTTTATGTCCTCTCTCAGGTTAAATAGCACTTGTTTTATAAACATAGATGCTCTTATGTTGGGTGTGTATATATTTAAAATAGATAATTCTTGTTGTTGAATTAAGCACCCATTATGTAGTATCCTTCATTGTCCTTTTTCACTTTTATTGGCTTAAAGTTGTTTTATCTTATATAAGAATAGTGACCTCTGCTTTTTGTTTGTTTTCTATTTGCATGGCAGGTCTTTGTTTATCCCTTTACCTTGAGCCTATGGGTGTCATTACAGGTGAAATGAGTATCCTGGAGACAGAAAACCAATGAACCTTGTTTTTTTAATCCAGTTTGCTATTCTTTTAATGCTATTAACATTCAAGATTACTATAGATATGTGAACATTTGTTCCTATCACAGTGCTGTTGAGGAGCTGTTTAGTGGATTTGGTTTTTGTGGATGATTTATATGGTCTCTATGCTGAGGGCTTAGTGTCTTTATTTTGTTTCCATGATTAGAACTCCCTTTAGCATCTCTAGAAAGGCCAGACTAGAGGCAACAAACTCCCTTAGTGCTTGGTGGTTGAAAAGGACTTTATTTAGCCTTCATTTATGAGCTTAGTTTGGCAGAATAGGAAATTCTTGGCTGACATTTCTTTTCTTTACAAATATTACAAATGGGCCCCCAATCTTTTCCTGTTGCAAGATTTCTGCTGAAAAATATGTTCTTAGTCCAATAGATTTCCCTTGTCCCTTCTTTCTAGCTGCTTCTTATATTTTTTCTTTCATGCTAATCTTAGATAATCTAATAGTGATATGCCTTGGTAATGGTTGTCTTCTATTGTATCTTACAGGAACTCTTTAGATTTCTCACATCTGCCTGTCTATATTTCTAGCAAGATGGAAGAAGTTTTCATGAATTATATCTGCAACTAC
The DNA here is from genome assembly GCF_000164805.1 of Carlito syrichta. Taxonomy (NCBI): domain Eukaryota; kingdom Metazoa; phylum Chordata; class Mammalia; order Primates; family Tarsiidae; genus Carlito; species Carlito syrichta. The sequence continues at coordinate 129,626 of NW_007253749.1, read as the reverse complement.
TTGTCTCCAATGTGCTCCCATATTCTCCTTCTTTCTCAGGAATACCAATCAGATATAGGTTTAGTCTCTTTACATAATCCCATGCCTCTTGAAAGCTGTGTTCATTTTTTGAAAAATGTTCTTCATTTTTTTTTTGACTGATTTGCTTCTAGAAATTGGTCTTTATGCTCTGAAATTCTTTCCTCTGCTTGGTCAGGTCTGTTATTAAGATTTGTGGGTGTGTTTTGAAATTCTTGAAGCAAGTTCTTCATTTCCAGGAGTTTTGTGTGGTTCTTTCTCTGAACGACCATGTTAGTTTTCAATTCTTGAACTATTTCCATGGTCTCTCTGATTTGGAAGTCCACTTTCTCTTGGATCTAAATAAATTTTTTTGTCATTTACATTCTGAAATACATGTGTGTTCTTATGTACAATTCATTTTGTGTATGATCCATTACTTAGGAGCTACTGCAATTGTGTGAGGGCAGCAAAAAATTTTATGTTTTGGTGTTACAGTTCTTGAACTGATTTTTTTTCCCATCTAAGTGTGCTGGTGCACTCTTTCTCTCTCCCTCCCTCTCTTATTCTTTTTTTTCAGGAGATGATAGTTGCAGAGGTGTCTTCTTTGTTAGGTGTTGTAGTTCAGGCTGTAGGCCTCTAAATGACACTAGAGGACTTTGTCTAGTGGGTCCAGCAGTCAGCCTGCTTGAGGGCTACAGGTCTGTGCCATTGTGTTTAGACAGTTGTGGGGGCCCTGCTTGTTCCTTGGCCCAGAGCTAGTGGTGTGTGATTGGGGGTAGGGGACAGCCTAAACCGGGGAACTTCTGAGTTCCCTGATTGCTTTCTGCTCACACTTATTTCAGCTAACAGATTGTGCTGGGAAAGGTGTGCTCTATCACATGGAGTGCTTGCTTGATGGGGTGGTGGCTGGTTTCCACAAAGGCCTAGGCAGTAGCTCCCTGTTGCCAAGTTCAAGTTCAGGCAGGTGTGGGGATCTGCTCATGATCCATGGGCTGTTAACAGGTGATCCACACCAAACGAAGCATCCAAGATGGAGGAGGGAGAAGAGTGCCCTAACTCCTTGCTGTACCTGTTTATTTCCGTTGTTGGCCCATGCTAGGAATGTGCACTTTGGCTCTGCTGTGTTGCTTGATCCCTAGCCTGGGACCAATGGCAACATGGGCTGCAATATACCTGTCCCTCAGCAGAGGGACTTTGAGCCTCCCTCCTTGGCTGACAACAGTGGTTGTTGGCACTGAGTTGCATGGGGGTCAGTGGCCTGAGAGATTCCATGTGGGCTTGGTTGATAACTCTTGTGTAGTTGCACTCGGGACAGTATGCTGACCTGGGGTTCCTGAAGGGATTGTAGAGGCTCTACCTTGGCTTGCATCACCAGGTGCAGTGGAAGCAGTTAGAGACACTGGAGATTTCTTACACAACATCACTCATCCCTTTACCACGTTGGGGGACCACCACGTCACTGAGCTGGATCTGATTCTGGGTTGTCGGGCTATCTGATTGCTTTCTTCTGCTTTGCATGAGACCTGTCATTTCTCTGTTCCTTTTACTTCCGCTTGGAGTAAAGAGACCTACTCCCTATTTTTGACTCCTCTCTGTGAGAGAAGTGCACACCACCTGCTTCTAGTCGGCCATCTTTCCCTGACCCTATAAATGATCAACTATTTGCATGTCAATCAATGTATATCAGAGATCATGTGATTCATCTGTTGTACTCACTTTTTCAGTGGCAGAGTCTGAATTTAAGCCCAGTCTGCCTTATTACAGAGTCCAAAATATAAGATTGGGAGCTCAACTCGGGTTCATCTGAAAAATGAACATAATAAATTTGTTCCAATGATAATATGTATATTCAAAGCATTTAGGATAATGAATGATACTTATAAACATTTATTAAATCACAACTAGTATTATTAATATTGTAATTACCATTATTATTTTTTTCACCACCGTTGTTATTATGTTTGATTGAATATATTAGGATAGGAATAACAAAGCATGAGAGCTCTTAATACAAAAAGGAACTTTCTATGCTTTAAAAGTGTACACATGGAGGTGAAGACTACATTTTAAATGGTATGGGTCTGGAAATGCATTTCTTGATCTTTTTTTCCCTAGTATTAGATAAGTCTTATAAGCAAAGCTATATGGCTTAAAATATAGACTTCCATTATATTATCACATTGTGAAATAGTCTTACTAAGTAATAATAAGCTCATCAAACACTCCTCCATTTTAAAAGCTAATATATCAGGGCAACCCCTTCGGGTCCTCTCCCACTGTGAAAGTTTTTCTAGCCTCTTAATAAATCCTGTTGTTTTTTTTTTTTTTTTAAAGATACCAGTCCTTTAAACATCAAATCTTATTCTTTCTATTGTCCTGATACAATCAGAAATGGAATTAAAATTTTAATTATATGAGTAGTGATTCATAATCCTCAAGTAACTGAAAATTCTGTTTTTCAAGAAATGTTTTACAAAGGGTGGTTGACACCAATGTCCAGTTCAGCTTTGACCACTAGAGATTATATAACTCATTGTGCATGTTGCAAGCCATTGGGTTTTGGCATCTGTGCAAAGAGTTAGCTTCTCCTCTAGTGAGATAAAGCCTTTTAATCTATTTACAGTGCAAGAATCTTTTGGGCCACAGCTTTATAGCCTCTGGTGCTTTGGAACTACAAATAAATCACTCATAAGATAGAACATTTGGCAGAAAAATTTGGACTCTAAAATAGGTTGCAAACTATTTAATTTTAAAAATTCAATAACTGCTATCAAACACATATGATGAAGATGAATGTATCTCCTGCAATTTTCTCAGTTGGCACACTAGAGAATACCTGAAAGACAAGGTCACCAGAGCTGGGATTTGTTTCAACTTTTGAATTTAAGTACTTGATAAATAAAATATTGTTACTCAAAATTGAAATGTACATTCATGAACAAGAATTAACACATAATAATGTAGTGCTGCTGCCTCTAAACAATTCATAGAAATATCCAATGCAAATCAATGCAAGCAGATGAATGTTCTATTACTTATACTGGGAAAATAGCTTTGTTATACCATTTCACACTTTTTATATTTGGTACTTTTATTTAATGTTTATTATTATTTGTCACCCAAAGTGTCAGCCTTGGCATATACATTTGCACTGTGAAAGCAAAGTGCACATTATTGTTATTCATCTGTAAGCTGCTGATTTCTTTGGGAAATTGTTCTCATAAACTTTTCATAAAGCATCAATTATATCATCATTCTTCCACCTAAGTTTCATCAAAATTTTGGTTTCTTCTTGATTCAATTTTAACAGAATTTGTGTTCTCCTGATAGGTTTTTTTTCTTTCAAATCTTATCCTTTTTAGTGTTTCAAAGTAGATCTTGTTTAGACATGTTATAAAAAGTTAGGATTTTATTTTCATGTCAAGAAATTAAAATTAAAATACATACATACTTTTTAATAATAAATGTTTTTCATGAACTTTCTAAAGACCCTTCATATATCCAAGCCTATGGTTTATTCTGTCAGTCAGAAAAGGCTTCATGTTTAATGTTTTAATATCTCATATCAGTGGTCATCTGAAAGAGGGGCATATAATAGCAAACCTTCAAGCAATGATGGGAAAGCTGTTGTTGCCATCTATCTTCTCTATAAGATAGTTGTACATAAAGTTTATAAAGTCATAGGCTACTAAATCCCAAAGAATTTGGAATTCACAAAAGGTAATTTATAAGCTATAGTCAGGTAGATTTAAACCCATCAGGTCATTGGAGTCAGGGTTTTCAGGCATCCTATTCTCTCAGCTGGTAACCCATCTATCTTCCTCAGAATTTACTCAACTTCTGTAGCTGCCCTTACTGACTTTTGCTTAATAGGTTTGACACTATGTCCTTGTTTCTGAATATGACTTGCCATCTTCATTTAAATGTCTTGATTACTTTTAAGTTATACTGTAGAGTGAGATTTTGTTTTTTTGACCCATATTGATGCTTGATGCCATACTGTTTTCTATTATTATTTGTAGCAGTTACCATAGACAGAAGTAAATTTTTTCTATGAAAATGACCCTATAAAAATATTGATATGGAAGATTTTTATTTTCCAGTCACAATAGAACTAGCTTATTTTTGTCCTTGTCATCATGTTTTAAACTTTAGGTTATTTATTGTGATTGCAACAATGGAGGTGAGGGATATACTTTTCCTTAGACATCCCAGGAAACATGAACTTTATGATTATCTTTATGATTAGCTAGGGTTTCACTAGTTCCTCATGAGTTATAACTTTAGAAATAAATTCACAAGAAAAGATTAAATCTTCCTCTGACATGTAGAATCCATGAAGAAACACCTGGATAAAAATTTTGAAGACAGGTAAACTATGGCTGTGTTTCGGAAATTACTTATAAGGAAGGTGAAGGAAATGCTGTCTCCAAAAAGCAGGGTTTCCAAAACTTGAAGTATGGACGTCTCTAATGATACTTAGAAGCAAATGGGCAACATATGTGAACAGGTAATAGGGCTTATCTCCTGGAAGGAATAAAACATGAAATAAGAACACATGCTTTTTTAATAATATGAAGCATATCAAATTTCTCAGGATAAATACTACCTCTAAAAAACTACAGGTTGCACTGCTGGAGACTATGCTAAAAACAAGTTTTTAACAAGTAAAAGTGGAGAGTTAAAGCCTATAATCAGGTGTCAGCAAAAGAAAATGAATTAACTCAGGTAGAATATGTTGGTGGGTTTTGTTAACGTGAGCTAGGCCAAGAACAAAGCCATGGACATAAAACAAACATCCGAGATGAGAAGAAGTGGCAGGCAGAAGATGGAGATGTGGTCATGCTCAGAGATAAATAACACAATCTTTCCATAGAATAAATCTGAGTCTGCCAGAAAAATATCACCAAGGAAAACAAAGAATCCTTGTTACACACACACAAACACACACACACACACACACACACACACACACACACACACACGGACACACTCACATACACAGAAAGAGAGAGAGAGAGAGAGAGAGACCCTAACTTTAGTAACAAAGTAATCCCTTTCCAACTTCTGATATTTTATGAGTATGATCTCAAATGTTCTAGATGGTTTCCTTCATTGTTCTTTTTAGCTTTGTCTTTGTAGACAGGTTATCTTGATTTCATTTGTACTTGCAGCTCTTTTAATAACAATGTATGATCAAATCCTTGAAATGCAAATTGTTTTCATGGTCACTGATAAAAACATGCTCTGTAGACAATTTTTATATTTCATCTAATTAGAAATAATTTCTGTTCGCTTTAGATATAAATATAATGGTTGGAATAAAAATAATTCTGTGAGATATATATTTAAGTTATATTTGGATTATAGTCAAATGTATTTCCATTTAAAACATAAACCTATTTAGCTCATTACTGATACTTGGTATCAGTAATACTTTAACTTGGTAAGTTTGCAGGTCTTACACACAAGACTTGAATAATACATGAAAACTGGACTTCACCATTTGTTTAAATTTTGAAATCAAGATGCATTTTTCTTTCATCCCAAGCATTAGTAGAGGAGGCAAGAAACATTATTTTCTTAACTCTAAAGCCCAATTGCATGGCCAATCAAGGCTGATTGATTGGAGATGTCAAAAAGAGTGGCAGCTGATATCCTCCAGTCTGCTGACCTTGCGTTTCGGAAGACAGATTAAACTAGACTGTCTCTTTCTAAATTCAAATGGATTTGGGGGAAAAAAAAAACTTTGTGCCTTGATCCATTATAAGTCTTGTGCTTAATTGATCTTTGACTCATTACTGTAGTCAAACAACTTAGTGGCACTGACATAATACTTGTTTACAAAATAGTAAGTCAGGATAATTGCTCATCTTCAGCTTTGAAACAGAATAACATGTGAATAAACTGATGAAAACAATCTATAGGAAAGTTATAAATAGCACACAACAAAGTAGTATCCTATTTATTTGCCTTCACTTAAAGGTTATTAGTGGCAGAGAGAAGTTGCAAATATTGGTATTTTCCACATAGATAAATCTCACATATTTGCTGATAATTTTTCAGTATTAATTGAGGCAGGAATATCAACTTGCTATAATGTAAAAACAATTCCTGTATATAACCAGTGCACAATTATATATATATATATCAACTTATGTTTGGTAAAATAATGAGATGTTTACTACTCCAAGTTACATAAAACTGTTGATAGCTGTACAGTATATATTCATCTTCAAGGTCAATTTTCATTATTAAAACAGTTATTCAATATTTAAAGACAAAATTTGCTGCAAAATTACTGTGAACAAAAAGTTATCAGTGTTCTTCTATGAGCCATACTTTTTCTTTACTTCTAGCAAGTTGAAAGAATTCAGTAACCTTTTATGAAGTTGTGTTTTAGTTGTGAAATTTATAAGCATAATTTAAATTTATTTGCCAGATGAAGAAGTAAATTGTTGGGAGCCAACATCTATAGCTACATGGCTGAGGCCTGTAAAGGCCCATCTGGAAGATCACCTCTGACATAGGATATCAGTTATACCTATAATATTGGCGTGTGATTAGTGACCAGTGTGCATACATGGCAGTAAAACTTATAAGTAAATTTCAATACACCTGATGGAAAGTGCATAGCAGAATTATTTCTCTCTGTCTTTCTAAGTTTTACTTCTTTCTAGATATTTTTTCTATTTCCTGGTAGACTGGGTAGTCAGCTCTTGTTCCCGAAAGCTGCTTCCCCTAGGACTAAGATTAGAAACTAAATTACCATGATAGTTTTGTCACCCTGCCCCTAGCCAGGTAGAACGTTTTCTTTTGTTTCGTTAATTACCGAAACTCTGTCTGCTTCAGCCCATGGCCGCCATCTTGGAAGCCCTGCATCCTTGTTCAAGAGTATGACAGCTACTATTTGATTTTTAGAGTAGACTTGTTAGGATAAAATATATACATATACACTCATAGTTGCATAAATTTATGCTTGCTGTTTTGTTTCCTTTTGCTACATTATTCAAGTGTAATAGCTACTATACGATTTATAAAAGAATTAATGATAAGGTATTAGCTTAATAGGATATAGCATAGTATTAAAGTCCAATAACTAGATCATATAAAAATTAAAGTTTAGACATATGAAACATATGAAGTATAGTAAAGTTTGGTAGTTTAAGAATAAGTTTCAACTGAGTTATAAGGCATTACGTTAAATTGTAATAGGATAATAGTATAACTAACAGCTAAGTCATTTAAGTAAACTTATAGATTATAGTATAGTG
>NW_007253749.1:95670-121852 GCF_000164805.1 Carlito syrichta | reverse complement strand
TGATCAGACTGTTCCCAGAAGAACTGCCTCCGAGTGGTCTTCTCGCTGTCCAGATTCTCTGGTGCGGGTCCTAACCCACCCTTGGTCAGTGCTGGTCACCGACAGTAAATTGTCATTCAATATATTTACCATATGAGTATAATATAAACAGTCCCCAATTTTGACGATTTGACATACAATGTTTCCACTTCATGATGGTGTAAAAGTGATACTAATACTATAAAAACTGTACTTCAAATTTTGGTTTTGCTCTTTCCCAAGGCTAGGGATATGTGGTACAGTATTCCCTGAGTCTCTGGACAGCAGCAGTGAAACTCAGTTCCTAGACAACCACATAATCATGAGGGTCAGCCTGTAGCGTGCTGTGTTGCTAGATGATTTTGTTAAACTGTATGCTAATGTAAGTGTTCTAAGCACATTTAAGGTAGACTGGGATAAGCTATGATGTTTAATACATTAGATGAATTGACTATATTTCTGATTTCTGATATTTCAATGTATGATGAGTTTATTGGGATGTACACCATTGTAAGTTGAGAAGTATCTGTATATTCATCATCAAATTAAAAAATGTTATAGGTAATAATAAAAACACAGATAATATTCCACGGAAATTTAGAATATTCAAATACCCACCTTCTCAAATATCCCATGTAGCAGCTCATTAAATCATTGCCTATTTATTATTTTCTATTGGGAAAATTTTTTTTGTTTTTTGAGTTGGAGTCTCACTCTGTCGCCCAGACTGGAGTGCAGTGGCCGCTCCCGGCCACCGCAGCCTCGACCTGCTGGGCTCCGGCGATCCTTCCGCCTCAGCCTTCCGAGTAGCCGGAATTACAGGCGCGCACTACCACACCTGGCTAATTTTTTTATTTTAGTGTAGAGATGGAGTCTTGCCTGCCCAGGCAGGTCTCGAACCCACGGGCTCAGGCAATCCACTCACCTCAGCCTCCCAAAGGCACGGGATTACTGGCTGAGCCACCGAGCCCGGCTCTATTGGGAAATTTAATGTTTTCTTAAAGAATTCTTAAGAATCCCTTAGAGTGTTCAGATACTAATGTGATGAAGAGAAGGAGACAGAGAGATACATACAGAGAGAGATGGAGAGAAATAAAGAGAGATACAGAGACAGGCACAGAAAGAGAACATACACACACGCGTGCACACACACACGCGCGCACACACACACACGCGCACACACACACACACACACACACACACACACATACACAGTGAGAGAGAGAGAGAGAGAGAGAGAGAGAGAAAGTTTCTAACCTACCTGTGTGTGTACTGTGTTCTACAGTCATCATACTAAATTTCATTGGATCTAAAACAGCACCTGTTGTAAAATGCACTATTTTATGTACCAGTATCAAAGAGAAAAGTCTGCAACTTAGATTGTGACACAATTCCAAGATGCCACTAGTTATAAGATGCATACTGATTTCAGAGAAGTAAATGTGGGGAAAAAAAAAGTACATCTTAGACTAGATGAACCATCATAACTTCTTAATGGTAACAAAACCATGCACTTTCCAAAAATGATTCCAATCACCAAAATAGTTATGAACATTATATATACTATCCTGATTTTCCTTTTATTTCACTTATACCTCAGTCTCCTTTGGTGAAGTATGGTCTGCAGTATTTTCAACTAATGAAGTGCTCCTAAGTTTAGCCCTTAAAACACTATTTTCTGTCTACCCTAACTCATAAGTGGTTGTACCTAATCCCATAGCTCTAAATAACACATATATGGTGGATGTTGAATATTCAATTTGTAGCTTCATTTTCAACCTCTTTCTGAACTATACATCCAACTGTCAATTTAATAATTCCACTAAAAGACATCTAAGAATTCTAGATCTATGGTAGAAATAATGGTTGTTGCTCCTCAGGTCTAACTTCAAAATTTGTTCAAAACTGGCCAACTTGCCATCACCTTTGCTACTCTCACCCTAGTAGCAAATACCCTCAGTTTCCACAAATACTCCTACCTTGAGCTCCCAACTGGTTGTTCTACTTTTGTACTTTCTCACATTCTTCACATATAACCAAAGAAGTATTTCTACAAAGTAAATGTGATCATGTTATTCTCCTGTTCAGATCCCTTTATTAACTTCCAATCAAACTTATAAAAATATAAAGGCATATGCAAATATTTCTTTTGTGGCTATAAAGTTCTACATTATGTGGCCTATGGGTACCTATTAGTATCCTTTCCAATAATTCTTTTACACACACACACACACACACACACACACACACACACAAATACACACACGTTCTCTACGACCCCACTAGACTCATGACTGCTGCTGGAACTTGATTTTGTCTTATTTAACACTCTATAGCCAGTGTCTTAAATACTGACTAAGGTATAGTTAATACTCAATGAATACTGCTGATTGACTGAATAACTGAGTGAATGGATGGATGAATAAAACAGGAAAATGCTTTGTAAACATACTCAATGTCTTCTCTCTTCATCACTTTCCTGTGATGCTGGGTCTGGTACAATAAGGAGTGGAAGTGTGTCTGCAGCTGAATCTAAGAGGTTTGAAGGTTTATAAAGATGAAAGATTGTTGGCATTTGACCTAAAATGCAGACATGTTGGTAAATAATTGTCTTAAGACTTGATATTTTTAGTTCTGCATTGTTAACACCTTTAATATAATGTTCAGTTAGCATATATGTTCTTAAAAGTCCCTGACAAACATTAAAAAGAGACATTTCCAGTCTCAGATACTTTTCAGATGGTGGTTTCTCCTTGTTTGTCAGTCTGACAATTCTGAAGTTAATGATCTGCCACATATCAAGCACTAAGGCGGAGAAGATGTCTACTAGACATTCATGGAGATTGCTGTCCGAATTGCTGAACCTTAGGCTAGGAATTTAGTGTCAAAGCTCCTTGCTGCAGCCTAGCTATTAGGTTTTTGAACAGTAGAATAACTGTTGTTACTGAAATTCATCACGGAACACTCTTTCCAAAACTTACGCAGAGGCAGTCAGTGAAATCAGTCTGTAGGGCAGAGGGTCATCTGTCATTTTGAAAGAAGCTTGTGTGAGCTCTGGAGCTCTGAAGGGGTTTCTTTCATGTGAAATATTTATGTGAGAATGGGGACTGAGTGTGACTTTGTGTCCGTGGAGCACATTATGGCCCTATTTTTGCTGAAAGGCAGAATGTTGGGTGGTAGATAAAGCAGCTCAAGATTGTGAATCTATTCCGGTCATGTGATTTCCTGTCCTTACAATTCCCACTTGATACTGTGTGCTCCTCCTGCACTGCTATGAGCTTGTCACCCTCTAATTTTAAGGAAATGCACCTCAGCTGAATAAACACCAATTATAAAGACTTTGATGAAATAACCATCTTCCTCCTTAGTAGAAATAATGTATTTTAATTCTTCTGTGTTACTAAGTCATTCATTTGTATACCATTTATCTTTGGTGGACATGAAGATTCTGAAGATTTGAGCATGTGAGGGAAACTACCCTAGCTAGAATAGCTGAGTAACTCATTTAGTCTCTGGATATGTCAGCCACAGAAGAGAAAACAATGTACCTCACCAATTTTGTGGGTTATTACAAAGGGGACCATATGGTTAATATCAGTGGAAGAATCTGTTTGGCACAAATGACACAGCTAGCGAGGATCACTTCTCAGAACATTTAGGAAGTTTTAGGCTTATAATGAACTTAAAGTAATTAGAGAAGAATTTATGCCTCACAAACTATCTCATTTGAAACTTGGGAATAATAATGAAACAATGACTAATTCAAAAAGTTGCTGTAAAAACTTAAAAGAGAAAATACTCATAAAAGCACCTGGCAAATTGCCAATGTAAAATGACACTCAGAAATTACTTTTTTGTTACTTTTATTAAATGTCAGTGAACCTCAATTATTGCTATAGCACCCAGAGAAATGGCTTATTTGGAGCATTGAATATACCCTATATCTGCATTTGCATCTTCTATATGTCTTTCTCTCTACCAATCTATCAATATATCTATCTTCTATCTTCTGTCTATATTTCTGACATTTACATGAATATATTCTATTACCTGTTTTCTTCTTGCAGAATAGTAAGAGATATGTGATCAGAAACTGTGATATGATCTGGAGAAAAAAAAATTACTTTAGGCGAGCTTACATGATATGATTTAAGAACTTAACCTTAAAATATATTAAAATAAATAATATTTATTTAGGTGAATATTTATAGAAAACAATGATAGTCTGCAGCAATACTTTCTTACTAGGCTTCTATCATGGACTATATAAAAAATGGCAATGTGTGTATGGCCCACAGGTGTAAAGAATTAGTTTCTCACAGTCTGAGGCAGCTGGCCAGATAATTATTGGCTCATCAACTTTGCCCAGTAGTCTAAAAACTGAGGAAATCAAAATTTTGGAATATACTGCTCAGAGATCTCTGGCTTTAGGAGTGGAAGTTATCAGATCCTGGCAATTTTCACCTACTAGCTTGGGAAATTCATCCAATCTTCCTGAATCTTTATTTCCACATCTGTGGGATTATGATACTAATTTTCCCCTAACTATGCTACATAATTTCTATAAGGTTAAAATAACATGGTGTATATGAAAGATGAAAATTTAAAACAATATGTTTTTTGTTTTTTGTTTTTTTTAAATTAATCAATATATTTTATTATGGTTTTGTGGGGTACAGTTAAGGGTTAGGTGTACAGTTATGTTTCATTCAGGCACCCTGTTGATAAGAGGTGTTTTCCCATCCCCAGACAGATATTTGCTACTGTTAATCCCATCCCCTCCCCCATAGTTTCCCAGTACCGTCAGTCATTTTCTTATAGTATTACATTGGATGTTCAAGGTCCATTATATGAGTGAGAACATGTGATACTTGGATCTTTGTTTCTGTGAGAGGTCACTCAGTATTATAGACTCTAGTTCCATCCAGGTTGCAGTGAAATTCATGATTTTGTTCTTTTTTATGGCTGCGTAGTATTCCATCGTGTATATGTACCACATTTTTAAAATCCAGTCCTCTTTTGTTTGATATTAATAACAACGATAATTTTGGCTTTTCAAAGTCTGAATTCAATTGAGCAACTTGGAGTGGTAACTTTGCTTACAAATAAAGAAGCTGTATAATGGAAAGTGGTAAGAGCATATTGGACAACATGAAAATGAAATAAAATGAACATGATTTGTTAATATATTTGTTGTTGCAATTACCACCATTCAAATGAGATAAAATTTTGCTTTTAAAAATGAAAAAAAAATCCACATTTAAAAACTACAAATATCTGTTCTTCATTGTCTCATCTTTAAATGTCTAGGTTTTTGAAATTTATCTTAGTATATAGTATATTAAAATGTTGGATCAGTACCTAGATCCTGTGCTCTTCAGAGGGCACAAATGCAAAGTCTTGTCTTCAGCCAAATGTTAAAATAAGGCTTTCTAAAGAAACATGTCAATGTTATCTTATGGCTGAAGCATTAAATAGTTCTTTGTTAATGTTCCCACACAATTATGCTGAAAGTTTAACTTTGGGGTTATAAAGTTGATTTGCTGAATAAAAGACTTTATTACTTAAATTCCCTCCCTCCTTTTTCTTAAAATACCAGCAAAAAAATATATAAGAGGAAAAAAGGAAAATGGGGGGAAATCTGTTTAAATTTCTCTCAAGCTGGCCTAGCTAAAAAATCTAGCAGGGAATGGTCAGATGGTTAAGATTGATGAGCACTGTCTTCCCAGGTTGAAGATCAAGTCTGTCTCATTTGTAATTTTCTGAGTCCCCTTGGCTAAGGAAGAAGGGTCTTGAGGCTGAGCACACCTGCTTTCTCCCTTGGAGCCAGTGAGAACAACCTCTGTTCTAACTAGGCAAACTGTCTTTGCCAGATGAGAAAGATCAAAATATACAGAAAAAAAAAAAAAAAAGCCATGCAATGCCACAGTGCAGAAGGTTGAAGAAAGATTCCATGGTATTATTATTTCATGTCTAACTTCATGGCAACCCACACTTTAATAAATCAAAATGAGCTGTCATTAAAATGCAGAAAAGCTCTTTGGAGAGAGGGGAGGACATTTTTACTATTAAAAGCTATGATAAATTATTTATGTTATATATGTGAAATTTTAATTTAAGCAGCTGTTTTATCATATATACCCTTTGTATATTATTTTGAATTTATAGCAATGGAAAAATAGGCAAGGCAAAATATATCCCAGATGTATCATTTTGCATAGCATTAAAGTTCTTTAGATAGGAGGAAGTCCAACTGGAGACACAGAACAACTGCCACCTTCCTCAAAGAGATCTAAAAGGAATAAGCCTTGTTGTTTTGAGGAATTCTTGAATTTCACTTAGGAGAGTATCAAACAGTCACCTAGGGATGCAGAGAATGAAAGGAGAATTCTAAGTCTTCAGCCACCCCCAAAAACATCTGACATGGAATTGGGAGAGTGCTCTTGGAGAAGGAAGCAGTGAGTAAACCAAAGTGTTTTTTCTCTTGTTTTTTTTTTCTTTGTTTCCACACCTCTGCATTTCTAGCCCAGGGAGACACAGCTCAGACTCTCCCTCACTTCCACGCCCCCTACCAACTAGACACAGATTACTTTCAAGAATCAGGACAGAGATATTAGCAGAATTTTCATGGGGACCAGGGGATCCCAGTTCTTAGTAAGCTTTAGTGCTAGCCCACACCCTTAGGAAAGATTCCACAAGAATCACCCTGCACGGGTCATCTGTGCCATATGGGCCCTCTCCTCTCTTACCTCTCCAGCTCCAAGCAGGGGTGGATGTATCCACTTTAGGAACTTTTCTCCAGCAGTGCCAGCATACATTCTGGCTCCAGATCAGAACTGTGAACTGTGATTTGCCCTCAGGGGACCACTGCATATACCCCCCCCCCCCCGTCTCGCAGAGGGGGGGGGCGGGGAGGAGTAGGGAAAACAGTATGCTCTTCTGCACAAAGCAAAATCATGGAACCCCTGCCTACCTGGGGACTAAAGGAGAAACACCGGTTCTCTGCCACCAAGTCAGCAACCTCCTTTCTACCCTGTGCAAAAGAAGTGGACTTGCCAAGAAAAAGGGAAGCTACTTCACTCCCCACCCCCAGAACATCTGCGCCACTGTGGAGATTTGGGGCCCCTACTGGTCACTACCAATACTGTTGACAAGAAATGTGAGTGGGGGAAGGAGACTTCAGAGCTCTGGCCAGCCAAGACCCCTAGCACTTGTGCCAAAGGGAGGAGAAAACAACTGATTCAGAGGAAATTTCGGTCTTGCCCCACCCTCACCTAACTGTACTGGTAAAGCCATGCCATAGGGTCCCTCTCCCCAAGATTGTCACCCTCTTAGCTACTCCCCCCCCACCAAAAGTGAACTAGATGATGAAGGTCAAGTAAAAACACAACACAAACCCCATTAATAGCAACTTTATCAAATAAAAAAATAAAAAAATAAAAGAGTCTGCCCTAATAGATGAGGACGAATCAGTGGGGGGGAGGGGAGAAACTAAAACAAACAAACAAACAAACAAACAAAACACTGGCAATCTCCAAAGTCTTAATGATTCAATACCCACAAAGGGATTTCTTCCATCCTAAGCAATGGAATCCATCTAGAACAACTCGTCTCTGATATCAGACATAAATTTCAGATTATGGATGGCAAAGAGACACAAAAAGATATAGAAAAAAATAGATATTCCAATCAACCAGGCAATGAAAACGGTGCAGGAAGGGAAAGCTGACTTGGCCATTCTAAGAAACTACCAAACTGAGATCTGGAAATGATTTCTCCCCTGGAATTTTAAAACACAATAGCCAACTTTAACAGCAGCATTAACCAGGCAGAAGCTAATTAGTGAATTCACCAAGTATGCCAATATAAGGAGAAAAAAATAGAAAAAATGAGCATAGCCTATTAGAGGTCTTGGATTATGAAAAGAGACAAAGTCTATGACTGATTGGCATCCTTGAAAGTGAGGGGGAAACTGAAAACATCCTGGAACAAGCCTTCCAAGGTGTCATCTTCCCCTATCTCACTAGAAAACTTCCCCTATCTCACTAGAGAGGTGGTCACCTAGACACAAGAGATTCAGAAAATGCCTGCAAGAAATTACATGATGAAATAATCCCCAAGGCATGTAATAAACAGACTCACTAAGGTAAGAATGAAAGAAAAAAATCCTAAAGGCAGTCAGAGAGAAGGGATAAACCACTAAGGAGGACCTGTAAGAATTGCAGCAGACGTCTCAGCAGAAACCTTAAGAGTTGGCAGACTAGTGACCCATTTTTTTTAACATTCTTTAAAAAAGCAATTCCAGACAAGAATTTCCTACCCCACCAAGCTAAGCTTCATAAATAAAGGAGAATTAAACTCCTTTCTAACATGCAGCCCCTAGAGAATATATTGCCTTCAGACTAGCCCTTGAGGAGATGCTTAAGAAAGTTATAAGCACAGAAATAAAAGAATGATTTCACCCATCACAAAAGCATAGGTAAGCACAGAGTTTACAAACCATAAAAATCAACCACAAAGCCTAGAATGCAAAAACAACATCTTAGTAACACTATGACAGGAACAAACATCCACATATCATAATTAACTTAAATGTGAACTGACTGAATATACCTCTCAAAAGGCACAGAGTGGCAAATTGGATAGAGAAACATAATCCATTCTTCTGCTACCTTCAGGAAACCCATTTGATTGCAAATTAAATCCACAGACTCAAGGTAAAAGGATGGACAAAGATCTTTCAGAAAAATGGAAAACAAAAATGAGTAGTAGTAGCTATTCTTATGTAGGATAAAGAGATGTTAAACCAACAGAAATTTAAAAAGTACAGTGAAGGGCACTATACAATGATAAAAAGCTCAGTTCACCAACATGTAGTATTCATCCTGAGCATATATGTACCAAACATGGGAGCAACCAAATTTATAAAATAATTGCTAATTAATCTAAGGGAGGACATAGACTACTATACAATAATAATTGAATACTTCAGTACCCTGCTAACAGCTTTCAACAGACCATTGAGGAAGAGCAATAACAATGAAGTCTTGCCACTTGACCAATCTGATCTAATAGACATCTATAAAAGAACTCCACCCAGCAACCATAGAATATAGATTCTTATCAGTACATGAAACATACTCTAAGACAAACTACATCCTTGGACACAAATCAAGCATGGCCAAAATTTTAAAAGATCAAAATCATAACAAGCATCTTCTCAAACAAAAGTGGAATAGAAATAAAAATCAGCTGGAACTAGTGGCTCAAGCCTGTAATCCTACCACTTTGGGAGGCTGAGGCAAGAGGACTGCCTAAACTCAGGGGTCCGAGACCAACCTGAGCAATGTGGTGAGACTTGGACTCTAGAATAAACAAAAAAATAAGCCAGACAAGATAGCAAATGCCTGTAGTTCTAGCTATTTGGAAGGCTGATGTGGAAGGATCACCTGAGCCCAGCAGGTCTAGGCTGCGGTGGCTGTGAGTTTGCCACTGCACTCCAGTCTGGGTGGCAGAGTGAGATGCCAACTCAAAAAAATTAAATGAAATAAAATACAAAAGAAAAATCATCATTAACATGAATCCCACAAAACATACAAATTTAACCTCTAGGATACCATCTGTTAATCCTGAGAGGAAAGTTTATAACACTTCATGCAAATATCAGGAAAATAAAGAGATCTTAGGTAAATAGTCAAATGTTATTCCCACGGGAGCTGAAAAGACAAGAAGAATCTAATCCCAAAGCCAATAGAAGAATGAAAATTATCAAAAATCAGTTCAAGGCTGAATGAAATACTGAAAAACAACAACAAAAAAAAATCATACAAAGAATCAGTGAGTTGAAAAGCTGGTTCTTTGAAAGGATAAGATTGACAGACCCCTGGCCAGATTACCAAAAACAGAGACAGAGAAAACACAACTTGATATGAAAAAGGCAAAGTTAAAACTGGCTATGAATAAAAATAAAGACTATAAGAGATTACTATGAACATCTGCATGTGAATAAACTAGAAAATCTAGAAGAAATTGAGAAATTTCTGGCAACACACAATCTCCCAAGATTGAAACAAGATTGAAAGCCTAAACAGAACAAAAACAACCCAAGAAACTGATTCAGCAATAAGAAATCTCCCTACTAAAAAAGTCCTAATCTAGATGGTTTCTTAGCTAAACTTTACAACATGTGCAAAGAAGAGCTGATACCAATCCTATTGAATGTTCTCCATGCAGTTGAGAAGGAAGTCCTTGCTAGTGCAGTCTATGAAGCAAATATTATCCTGATAATTCAGAATGGCAAAGAGCCAACAAAGAAAGAAAACTTCAGGGTGATTTCCCTGTTGAACATAAATGTAAGAATTCTCAACCAGATTCTGACAAATCACATCTAAGGATCAAATTTCAAGAATCATTCATCACAAGCAGGTGGGCTTCATCCTTGGATGAAGGGCCTGTTCAATGTATGCAAATTAGATATAAAACTAAGAACTGCCTGATTACCTCAATAGACACACAAAAAATCAATTGATAAAATCCAACATCCCTTGTTGATAAAAACCCTCAAACACATAGGCATCAAAAGAACATAGCTCCGAGCTGGGCTCGGTGGCTCAGCCTGTAATCCCATGCCTTTGGGAGGCTGAGGTGAGTGGATTGCCTGAGCCCGCGGGTTCGAGACCCACCTGGGCAGGCGAGACCTCATCTCTACAATAAAATCAAAAAATTAGCCGGGTGTCGTAGCGCGTGCCTGTAGTTCCAACTACCTGGAAGGCTGAGCAGAAGGATCGCCGGAGCCCAGCAGGTCGAGGCTGCAGTGGCAGGAGCAGTCCCTGCACTCCAGTCTGGGTGACAGAGTGAGACTCCAACTCAAAAAAAAAATAAAAAAAAGAACGTAGCTCCAAATAATAAGAGAAATCTATGACAAGCCTGTGGCCAATATACTTAACAAACAGAAACTGGAAACATTCCCCTAAAAACTGTAACAAGACAAGGATGTCCACTCTCACCACTCCTTTTTAGCATAGAATTGGAAGTCCTAGTCAGAGCAATCAAGCAGGAGAAAGAAATTATAAGTAGCCAAATAAGGAAACAAGATAAATTATCCCTCATTACAGATGATATAATTCTATACCTAGAAAACTAGAGAGTGCCAGCAACTTCCTTGCACTGATAAATGACTTTGGTAAATCTCAGGATACAAAATCAATGCACAAAAAATCAGTTGCACTTTTATACACTAACAACAAGCAAGCTGAGAACCAGATAAAACCACAATCCCATTCACACACACAAAATGAAATACATCAGCATTCATGTAACAAAAGAGGTGAAAGATCTTTACAATGAGAAGTACAAAGCACTGCTTAAAGAAATCAAGAACCACATAACAAATGGAAGAAACTCTGATGCTCATAAATTGGAAAAAATAATATATCAAGATGTCTGTCCTGCTAGCAACATTTTTCACAGTCCTAGAAAAGACAAAACTTAAATTCATATGGAAGTAAAAAAGAGCCCAAATAGTTAAAGCAATCTTCAACAAAAAGAACAAAGCTGGTGGCATCACACTCTCAAACTTCAATCTTTTCTACAGAGCTACAGTAACCAAAAACAGCATGGTACTAGTACAAAAATAAACATGTCAAGCAGCGGAACAAAATAAAGAACTCAAAAATAAAACTACAGGCTTTCAACTAATTTATCTTTGAAAGAGCCAACAAAAACAAGTATTGAAGAAACAAGAAATTTGTTAGCAAATTGTTCTGGGAAAACTGACCAACCACATGAAGAAGAATGAAAGTGGACACCACCTATCTCCATATAAAGAACAAAACCTAAGGCAATCTACAGATTTAATGCAATACCCATCAAATTACCAGCAACATTCTTCTCAGACCTAGAAAAAACAACACAGGAATTCATATGGAAACACAAATGACCAAGAATAGCCAGAACAATCCTCAACAACAACAAAAAAAAAACCAAGCAGGTGGTATCACATTACCAGACTTCAAACTTTACTATAAAGCTACAATAATCAAAACAGCTTGGTATTGGTATAGGAACAGGCATATAGACCAATGGAATAGAATTGAGATTCCAGAAGCAAAACCTCAATTTCTCAACCAACTCATCTTCGACAAAGCCTCCACCACCTACCTCTGGGGAGAGGAGAACCTATTCAGTAAATGGTGTTGGGAAAACTGACTGACCACATGCAGAAGATTGAAACAGGATCCCTATCTATTCCCATACACAAAAATTAATTCCAAATGCATCAGAGATCTAAATGAAAAACCTCAAACCATAAGAACCTTAGAAAATGAAGGACATACCCTCATGGAAATCGGAACTGGCATCCAATTCCTGAACAAAACCCGAAACCCACAGGCCATAAGAGATAAGATAGACAAGTGGGACCTTATTAAACTGACAAGTTTCTGCAAGGTCAAAGAAACCATCAAGAGAGCAGGGAGACAGCCCACAGACTGGGAAAAAGTATTTGCCAATTCCAGGTCCAACAAAGGCTTAACATCTTCGATCTACAAGGAACTCAAACGTGCTGAAAAGAAAAAAAAAAAAACTAATAACCCATTATAAAATGGGCAAAAGATATGAACAGACACTTCTCAAAGGAAGACATCTGAGCAGCCAACAGACACGTGAAGAAATGTTCAACCTCACTAATCATCAGGGAGATACAAATCAAAACCACACTGAGATACTACCTAACTCCAGTCAGAAAGGCAATTATCAATAACTCAAAAAATAACAATTGCTGGAGAGGGTGTGGTGAAAAGGGAACACTTCTACAATGTTGGTGGGAATGCAAACTAGTGCAACCTCTGTGGAAAATAGTATGGTGATTCCTAAATGTTCTAAATATTGATCTCTCATATGACCCCGCAATCCCCCTACTGGGAATAAATCCTGAAGAACTCAAATCACTCTATAGAAAAGATACCTGCACATGTATGTTTATATCAGCATTGTTCACAATAGCAAGAACCTGGAAGCAATCATGCTGTCCATCAAAAGAAGACTGGATTAAAAAAATGTGTTACATATGTACGATGGAATACTATGCAGCCATAAAAAAGAACAAAATCATGAATTTCACAGCAACCTGGATGAATCTAGAGTCTATAATACTGAGTGACCTCTCACAGAAACAAAGATCTGAGCATCACACGTTCTCACTCATATAGTGAACCTTGAACATCCAATATAATACTATAAGAAAATGACTGACAGTGGTGGGAAACTATGGGGGGAAGGGGAAGGGAGATGGGATTAATGGTAGTAAATATCTGTCTGGGGATGGGGAGACACCTCTTATCAACAAGGATGCCTGAACGAAGCATATTTGTATACCTAACCCTTAACTGTACCCCACAATATTGTAATAAAAAATGATTAAAAAAATAATAAATAAATAATTCAGGGACTTAAATGTAAAACCTCAAACTATAGCAATCTAAAAGAAAACTCAAGGAAAACCCTTCTGGATATTGGCATAGACAATGAATTCATGGCAAAGTCCTCAAAAGCTAATTCAGCAAAAAGTTAAAATTGACAGATGGGATCTAATCAAGCTACAAAGTTTTTGCACAGCAAAAGAGACTATCAAAATAGTGAAGAGATAACTCACAGAATGGAGAAAAAATTGCAAGTTATGCATTCATCAAAAGCCTATCTTCCTAGATCTGTAAGGACCTCAAATGAATAGACAGGAAAAAACAAAATTTTTATAAAGTAGGCAAAGGACATGAATAGACACATCTCAAAGGAAGATATACAAGCAATCAAAAAACATGAAAAAATGCTCAGCTTTCCTATTTATCAGAAATGCAAATCAAAACCACAATCAGATATCATCTCATACTGGTCAGAACTGTATCATTAAAAAGTCAAAATCAACAAGTGTTGGCAAGGCAGTGCAAAAAAGGGAATGTTTCTAAATTGTTGGTGGATATGTAATCTAGTTAAACCTTTGTGAATGCAGTTTGGAAATTTCTCAGAGAACTAAAAATAGAACTACTATTCATTCAGCAATCTCACTCCTGAGATACATCCAAAAGAACGTAAATGCTCTACCAAAAAGACACCTGTGTACACATGTTTATTGAAACACTATTTACAATAGCAAAAACATGGAAATAGCCCAGACATGCATTGAATATGGACTGGATAAACAAAATGTGGAATATAAACATGACTGAATACTATGCAGTCATAAATAAGAGCAAAATCATGTCCTTTGCAGCAACATATACGCAGCTGAAGTCCATCACTTTAAGTAAATCATTATAGAAACAAAAAAATGAATATGGTATATTCTCACTCAAAAGTGAGCACTAAACATAGAGCATATATGGGCAAAAGTTGAGAACAACAGGCACTGGATACTGCTAAAGGAGGAAGTGAGAGAGAGGGGTTAATGAATACAAAACTACCCATTGGATCTATGTCCACTACTAGGGAGGAAAGAGTTCATTAGAAGCCCAAACCTCACCTTCATGCAATATACTTATGTAGCAAATCCTTACATATACCCCATAATTTTAAAATTAAATTTAAAAAGAGAAAATGTTTGTCTTTAAGAAACAAATGAATGAGTTTTTAAAATAAGAAAAAATATTTCAACTAAACACAATTAGAATAAAATATATATATATAAACCTCAACAAGATTCTAGCAAATCAGATCCAACAACACATCTCAAAAATTATCCACCATGACCAAATAGGCCTCATCCCTGGGTTGCAGGACTGGTTCAACATCCTCAAGACAATAAATGTAATTAAATACATCAGTAGATGTAAAACACAAGAACCACATGATAATATCATGAGATGCAGAAAAAATTTTTGACAAAATCCAACATCCCTTCTTGATAAAAACCCTTTAATACCTAGGCAAAGAGGGAGCATACCTCAAAATAGTAAAAGCCATTTATGATAAACCACAGCCAATACATTACTAAATGGACAGAAATTGGAAGCATTTCCCTGAAAACCAGAACATGACAAGGCTGCCCACTCTCACTCCTCCTGTTCACCATAGTGTTGAAAGTCCTAGCCAGAGCAATCAGACAAGAGAGGAAAACCAGGAGTATGCAAATAGGAAAATAAGAAGTCAAATTATTCCTCTTTGCTGATGATATGATCCTATACCTTGAAAACCCAAGAAAATCTGTCCAAAACCTTCTTGCACTGATAAAAGATGTTGGCAAAGTCTCAGGGTACAAAATCAATGTATAAAAGGCAATCACATTTTCATAAACCAACAATAAACAGGCAGAGAACCAAATAAAAAACACAATCCCATTCACAATAGCCACCGAAAAATGAAATGCCTTAGCATCATCCTAACCATGACCTTTATAATGAAAATTACAAAACAATGCTCAAAGAAATCAAAGAAGATGCAACCAAATATAAAAATATTCCATGCTCATGGATTGGAAGAATCAACATTGTTAAGATGTCCATCCTACTCAAGGCAATCTACAGATTCAATACACTATCTATTAAATTACCAACATCATTCTTCTCAGACTTGGAAATGACAATAAATTCATGTGGAAACATAAATGACCACGAGTAGCCAAAACGATCCTTAGCAAAAGAAACAAAGGGGTAGGAATCACACTCCTGGACTTTAAACTGTAGTATAAGGCTACAATAATCAAAACAGCATGGTATTGGTACAATACATATAGACCAAAGAACAGGATAGGGATTCCAGAAGCAAAACCTCAGTTTTTCAAACAACTCATCTTATGAATCAAAGACCTAAACATAAAACCCCAAACTATAAGGTTATTAGAAAATGCAGGAGACATCCTTACAGAAATTGGAATAGGTAACCAATTCCTGATCAAAACCCAAAAAGCCCAGTCGTAAGAGATAAGATAGATAAATGGGAACTCATCAAACTGAAAAGCTTCTGCAAAGCAAAGAAACCATTAAGAGTGTGGGGAGACAGCACATAGAATGGGAAAAATATTTGCCAACTGTATTTTTGACAAAGGTTTAACATTCAGGATCTACAAAAAACTCAAACATGTTGAAAGGAAAAAAAAAACCCTATTAAAAATTGGGCAAAATATAGGAATAGACATTTCACGAAAGAAGTCATATGAGCAGCCAATAGATACATTAAAAAATGCTCAGTCTCACTAATCATCAAAGAAATGTAAATTCAAAACCACACTGAGATACCACCTAACTCCTGTTGGAATGGCCATAATTACTAACTCAAAAACAATAGATACTGGAGAGGATGTGGAGAAAAAGAAATGCATCTACCCTGTTGGTGGGAGTGTAAACTAGTACAACTGGAAAACAGTGTGGTGATTTCTAAAATTTCTAAAAATTGACCTTCCAAACAACCCAGCAATCTTCCTTCTGGGAAAATACCTGGAGAATCTCAAGTCATTCTACAAAAAAGACACCTGTGTACACATGTTTATTGCAGCACTATTCACAATAACAAAAACATGGAACCAACAGTGCTGCCCATCAAAAGTTGACTGGATTTAAAAATGTGATACATAAACTCAATACAATATTATGCAGTTAAAAAGAGGGACAAATGTAAGGACTTTGCAGCAACTTGGATGGATTTAGAGTCCGTCGTACTCAATGATCTATCACAGAAACAAAGAACTGAGTATAACTGAGTACCACATGTTCTCACTCATAAGTGGACCCTGACCATTTATCATAATACTACATGAAAGGACTTGGTAGTATCAGGTAACTGCCAAGGAAGGAGGAAGAGAGAGGGTACGTAACACTAATAAGGGCATCTAATCCCAAACCATGTGAAGTGATGGCCAATGAGAGGCACAAACTTCTCCTGTACAATGACCACTTATCTTTCTGACTCTAAATTTTACCCCACATCTTTAAAGTAAAAAAAGCAAAAAATAAAAGAGGAAGAAGAAGAGAATTACATATATATGTTTCGTTCTTTCAGGATCCTAGGTAAATTATAAAATAAACTCAATTAAATCTACTTCAAAATTAAAATATGTATGTACATACGTGTATATTTTTCACCTTAAAGGACAGCAAAGAAGAAACTATCTATAGAATATATAAAATAGACTAAGAAATAGATGTAAAATCAGGATAAAAAAACTACACGTAGTGTGAAATATTCAGTCAGGAACCAATAAGACCTCATTTCTTTGACAAACTCTTGTATCTTCTTTTCAAGTTACCCAGGCATCTCTCTGCAAGTTACCAGAGTACAGTTTGTCACTTATGGTTCTAACAAAATAGAAAGGAGAACAAAGTTTTATCTGATGCCTACAATACTGTGTCTTTCTAAAGAGGACTGCCTTTATTTTCTGTCTGTACAGGTAATGCATACAAAGGAATACAGACTATAGGGATCCTATCTCAATGGTTGTCAGGCTTACTGAAAAGGATTATTTATTGGTTTCTTAATTCTATGTGATTTAACTTAAAAAAAAGAAACCTACATCTGTCTTCAGGTTCCATGAATTTGTAAAATACCTATGATGATATAAAATAAAAAGACATTTCCAATGACCATTCTTAATATTTTCTTACCTTCCTCGCTTCAGAACTTCTGGTCCTTTTCTAATTTTACCATAAAACATAGTTTTAGAACGATTTTAGAGAAAGTGGTTTGTGACTTCTGGTATGATATAATGAAGGAAAATCTTTAGAAACAAATGGGAATAGAAATGAGGAAGGAAGAAAGAATAAGTTCCCAGAATTAAAACAGAATAAACCTATTTTCTCTTGCTACCTAGGATTTTTGCTTAGGCAAGTATATTTTGGAACATTGATTATGTCTTAGTTTTACAAAACAGATAATTCACTCTTGGAAAACTGGTGGTGCAAAGTTACAGAAACCACACAGTTACCTGCCTTTGTGGGAGGTTACATTCTCCAAAGACACAGCATAGAGGAAGATAAGCAAATCCAGGCTCCCTGAAGAGCCCAATCATATAACTGACTTAGAGGCAACTTTCAAAGCTGCCAGGGAAACTGTTTGAAAAGCCTGCCAGTAAGTCAGAGCCTGCTGCTAGCAAAAGGCTTTTCAAAGGCTGGCATCTGGGCCCTGTGATTGCCATTCAGAAAGGGCTGCCAGGACTTCATGCTCTATCTCTGGTGATCATGTGCTCAGGCCATTATCAGGCTATTTAGACTATGATGACTAATGTCTTGATGATGAAAATCTACCTTGTGATTTCACTTCTAAATAAGATTCCTTTAAACTGTACTTTTTATTTATTTACAATTCTGCTTTGACTTCAGCATGTGTTTACTTGGCACTATAAATTGACTAAGATTTCTTGTTTTCACAAAATTGCGGATAAAGCCAAAAATCTAACTTTTGGCACACTGGTGGTTAGTAATTCCATAAGTAATAAACTTTACATTCTCTCTTTCTGAAATATTGTTTTGAGAAAACTCTTTAATCAATGATGGATCCTCATATTTGTTTTATTTAGAAATTTATTTAATAAAGTTTCACAAAGCAACCAGTATCACGTAGCTAATAGACATATTTTAAATCATAAAAGAGGCAGTTGCATTTCCCACCCCCTTCTCACCACCATAACACTCCCAACCACGTCCTGGGGTTGTTGTAGTCTCACATGAAGAGCGTTATGTCAGTAAGGAAAATGCTCATGCTGCTATTTTAGAAAAGATTTTGTTCTTATCTATGGAAAACTTGTCTGAGGAAGTTACCCATACTGCACTTCCCGAGTCCCGAGTCAGTACTTATTCAGCCACCAATGGAGGTATCTTGCAGGCAACTGAATCCACTCCCTTCTACATGGCTCACTACTACCTTCACCTCCCTTCACCTCTCCTCTAATTAGTCCTGACATACAGCATCCTCCTCATTTGCACATAGTCAGACAGTTGCATACACTTGGAAGCCCTCACAGCAAGTGCTACAGTCCTCCTTCATGTGTACTATCTTATCTAAAGATGTGTTTCGATACCACCATTTATCTTATGAGATTATTTGACTGTAATATTTCTTTTGAAATTTTTATCTTCAAATGATAGGTGTTCTGTTGCCTTTAAAATGAACTGGGAGCTATGGGACGTAGGAGGGAAGGCAAAATTGTACTAATTTTGAATTTGTAAAAAAAATGATTTTTTGTGTAAAAATTTAAGGGAAAATGGTCAAATTCCACTGCTACTTGCTTATTTTTGCATCTGCAGTCCCCAGTCTGTTTGCAATAGATTTGGTAAACTGGATGAATGGAGATAAATACTTTCTTGAGTATTTATCTCCACTCATCCAGATCATTCCATGGCGTAAGAGAACTTGAGTACTTTCTTTCTCTATTAAACATATTCTAAATTATTTCAGGGCAATTTAGAGCACATACTGGATCTTGAAAGTGATCCAGGCTAAGTTCTTTAGTGAACAGTAAAATACTTTACCTTATCGTAAAAGCATGGAATATTCTAGTTCCTAAATACAGGTGGCAGCCTTCTTTGCTCAAGCCCACTAGTCAATTTCTCTCATTTTGGTTTCTATTCTCTAAGAATTCAGTGATGCTTGTATTGCTTTCATTGAAGATTTTAACTCAGTTCTTGTAAGCACTATCCTAGAAATTGCCATTTTTCTCAACTTTTATATTCTTATTCACTTGAAGGGATGTTAGTGTGTTTCAGCACACATCCTTATGACTTTTTACGAGTTAATGGAAGTTTCAGCTAGATTTTTTTTGATTAGATATATCACTGTGTCATCAGAACTTAATTGCATTATAGGGGTAGTGAGTGGCAACCAAACATTTTTCCTTGAATATCTACCATACAAACGTAATATTGATTTCAGTAGGAGGCTGAATAAAATAAATAAATGAGCTCATATATTGAAGAGTAATCAGAATAAGGTGCAACTGTTGTAGATTGTACACATCTATGAATATATTTGCATATAAATTATTTTCAATGGGACTCTGTAATTGCTCTTTATAATTTTCCCAATTAACTTACATTGAATGTCAGTTGTATCTTGTGTTTCAGCATTCCTGGTTCAGGGATATGTGTGTGTAGGTGCTCTTTAAAAGAAGTATTATTTAACCTCTATCTTCAAATACAGAAACAGGATTGTAATATTATTTTCAATAAGATTTTTATATTACAGCTATACTCATTTAATAAAAGGATAAATGTGTCACATTCAAAAGGTTCTGTTATTGTGCATTCAAGGAAGAAAGTAGTGGCCACAGGCAGAAGTTGTAGTGCTGTGTCATCCGTCATTTATTTTATCAGGAGTTCTTAAAGTGTACATCAGTTCCACCTGCTTGTCTGTATGCAGCGCTCATATATACAACTGTGCTTCTTTGGGGGTCACGTTTGTTTGAAGATCACACATTTTCTTTGTAAGTATACTTTCCTTACCTGTTTCCTATTTCTTTTTTGTGACCAATATGTTACCTTTTTACCCCAAGATCATTAAAAAGAAATTATTTAATTTACATTAATGAATTTCTTATAGGAATACATTAGATAAGCAATGCTCTAAAGGAAGGCGACTTGTTTAATTGAATCTGATAAATAAGTTGCAAAATACATTTGCCAAATAAATGTCTTTCTATGTTATTAATTTCCTACTTTCTCACAAATATACTTGTTGCAAGTTAAAATAAAGGACACTCAAAGAGATGTTATAATAAGGACAAAAAGGTTAAAAAATACACCAATATTACATTCTCTTTCTAAATTGCATAGGTGTGTTCTAGAAAAATAGCTAGGATAGAACACATGGAAATATTAATGGTACTTATTTCTGCATCATATAATATTGAATATTATGTTTTTCTTCACCATGATTTCTACATAACAAATGATCTGCAATTAGTACCCAAGAGACTTTTGTGATCAAGATAATACTACTTAAAATAAATACATTTTATCTTAAAACTTCAGTAAAGAAATCATTTGGAAAAAAGAAAGCTCATCTAAGCACTACAAAAAATTATGGCTGCATCAAATCTTGATGTCTCCAACTACATAAATAACAATCATAACAATCTATATCAAATTATGCAGCAATTTATTTTTAGCACATTTGTTAAAAGTGGTTTCCCAAAATGTTAAATAATTTTCTAGGGATTCAGTAGCTAAATCAAAAATTTCTAAACTCTCAACAAGAAGTTTTAAACAATTAAATCATTCTCGTTAGGGAGAGCTACTTTTGGAAGTGCTATTATACCTTAAGTAAGGTTAAGAAAAAAAGTTATATTTCATGTCTTTTTTGATATTCCTTTAGTTTTCTTCTTAATTTTTATTCTCAAATTTAAAAAAAATTATAGTTACCCCCATAAAGGAGGATAATATAGTAAATAAATAAATCATACTGAATAAATTATCAATTTTCCACATATTCATTTACATCTCTGGTTAATTAGTTTCCAGTTGTTTACTATATATTACGCAATGAGCAATAATTAAGTAATGCTGGATAATATGAAATATTAAAGGTATGTTGATATGAATCTTGAAAAGGAGAGGTTTAACTTTCTTTACTTGATAGCTGAAGCTCTCTCTTAAGCCTGGAATGAAGAAGTTGTTTGTGTGTGTGTTTGTGTGTGTGTGTGTGTATGTGTGTGTGTGTGTGTTTGTGTGTGTGTGTATGTGTGTATTTTTTTTAAGAAAGCTTGCCTGGAAAGGAAGCAGCACAGAAGCAGTAAGTAGCACTGAGGGTGAGAGATTAGACTCCTCATAGTATCATTTAAACAGCTGAATCAAGATGTGCTCAGGACCTACATACTCCTGAAATTTTCATGTACTGCTCTTATACATTTCTTATTTAGAGTCATGTTAATATGAGGGATGATATTTGTTTTAATCACTTTTTATTTTATTTATTTTTAAACTTTTAGATTCAAGTGTTATATGTGCAGATTTGTTACATGATTATATTGCATAACAGCGAGGTTTAGGCCTCTGTAAGCCTGTCACCCAAGTGGGTAGCATGGTATCCAATGAGGGATTTTTCAACCCTCACTCCCTCTTCATCCTTTCCCCCTTTGTGCATCCCCAGTGTCTGTTGCTCCCATTTTTATGCCTGTATGTACCTGTGTTTAGTTTTCACTTATAAGTGAGGACATGTAATATTTGGTTTTTTGCTTCTGTGTTGATTTGCTGAGAATAATGGCCTTCAGTTTCATGGAATATTATGCAGCCATAAAAAGAATGAAAAATCCTCAGCCAATAAAGGGAACTTATTATTGACTTCTGTGCTAATATTCTAGAGCTGCTGAATCAAAGTGTCACAAACTGGATGGATACGGAAGCAGAAATTTATTGTCCCACAGTCTGGAAACTAGAATTAAAGACCAGTGTCAGCAGGGTTAGTTCTTTTTGAAGCCTATGAGGAAGAATCGATTCCATTCCTCTCACCTAGCTTTTGGTGATGGGCTAGTAATCTTTGGCCTGCCTTGGCTTGTAGGAGCATCTCTACAATTTCTGTCTTCATCTTCACATGGCATTCTCTCTTTGTTTAAATTTGTTTTCAACTTTCCCACTTTAATTAGTTTTGGACCCACCTTAATGATCTAATTTTAATTTGATTACCGCTGTAAGAACCCATCTCTAAATAAGGTCACATTCTGAGATACTGGAGGTTAGAGCTTCAACATAAGAATTTGGGCGGGATATAGTTCAAAACACACCAGCATTCAACCTAAGCCCACCTGGACTGAGCCCTTTGACATTTTTAACCTGCAAAGAAATACAGTCCAAACCTAAACTGGAATTCAATAGCCAGTTATGAGAAAATCACTTTCCACTCTCACACATATTTGAGAGTGACTGACTCTGTCACCTTGAGGGTTCCCTTTTAATTTTAGTTTACTTCTCTGATTCTCATTCCCATGTTAGCTCCTCTCAGGCAACTGTTCCTTGCCACTGAGATGTGGCTCTCTTGGCTTCCTTGGTTCCAGGCAGGCATAGTGCCTGCATGAGGTTTGGGTCCCAGCACTTGGTGAACCTCAGCAGCTTGTCCACTTGAGGCAGCTATTCTGCTTTTGGGTCCATCCTTTATATTATGTGGGTATGAACTTTTTAAGAAATCAGCACTCTCTGTCAAGACATGGTATTTCAAATTCTCATTCCCTGTCCCATGTCCCATGTAAGCGCCTTCTGGTAATTAGGGCTTGTTTGACAAACTCTTCCCTGCACTTTGAATAAGGGTGGCTTTGTCCTTCCCTTGTGCACCATCCTTCATGTCTGCCCCTCATGCAAATGAGTCTGCATAGTTGTGGGCAGAATTAACAATTTCACTGCTTGCCACATCTGCAATTTCTCCAGCAACTACCTGAAGGTGAAAAAAGGTTCAAAGGACTTCATTGTTATTTACATTCTTGTTACAGGAACTAAAATATATTTTCTTGGTAAAACAAACTCTTTCCTTCACTGTTCTACTTTGAATTTGTCAACTTGCTAAAGCTCATATAAAGTAATCCTGTGTACATATAATCAATTAAAGCTTTGAGTTAGAGCAATAGCATAGCTAGAGTACCAACTTTATGTCGACTCTACAAAATGCTTTACAGATACTACTTTTTTAGTTCACAGAAAATCCTCATAAAGGATGTACTACTGTTTATATGTTTTAGAAGGGGAATCACTAACATTTGTAGAAAGTTTACTATAAACTAGGCAAAGTTCTCTATATTTCATATCTATATTTATTTAAACCTTACAAAATCATATGAGGTAGGTATTATTTGATTTAGTTGGGGTCTCTTCAGGAAAAGAATGGCTCAAACTAAATAATGCAGAGACTATGACAAAGTAACAACTCTGAGACACCCAGACCAGCAATTTGGGTATAGTTTATCATCTGAGAGCTATAAAAATCTAAGGAAAAAGGTATTCAAGTAGCCAGGAAGGAGCTGATGCCCCAGTGGGCACTGGCACTATGGTATATGGGCCAATTGGCAGGTACTATAGTCCAGAGGGGATAAAGATGCTATCAAAAACAAAAGGGAGAAAAGAAAGACAAATTGTCTATCTGCAAGACAGATTCTTAGAGGTGTGCACATCATTCTGTTTATACTACATTGACCAGACTTTAGCCTTGATCCATGCCCAGATGCAAGTGAGCTTGAAGAATTTAAATTTTATTGTTAATTATGCACAGTCATGTACCTAAATAAAATCTGGAGAGAAAGCAACTTGGAGGACAAAAAGGATTTTCTGACATGCTACTCATCTGAGGAAACTGAAAATAGGATATGGAAGAATCTGACATTAACTGACTTTATCAAAATGGGAATCTATTAACGCTCTCCTTTTTAAAAGTTTATTCTTTCAAATACAGCAACTTTAATTCACTTTACAATGATACTTGATATAAATGGTTTGCTGATTTAATTTTCTTTAAGAAATGTCACTAGAATTTTGTATTGAAATTCAAATTCTGCATGTTAAACTCTGCCAGCTAAGTGTGTCTTTCTTTAAGGATTTGAAGCAATGTTTTTTAATGAAAATAAGCTTAGGATTCCTGTTGGTCATGGTACATGAGCAATTTAATTTGATTAAGTTTAGATTCAGTGCCAATGAATACCTACCCAATGAACATCACAAAATTTATGTTTTGTGTGCTTGTATGTTGATTGAAGTCCCAGAATTCAGACTGAGTTCTACTGATAATACCATTACTAAAGCAGAAGTCCTCAAAGTATGTCCTTCTGATGAACAACATCGGCCCCTCAGGAGTTGGGCCCAAGAAACTTTCAGTACATTTTCAAGGTGACCCTTATGCATGTTAAAAATTGGGGACTACTGGTCTAGATCAAGTGGATTGACCTTCCTTTCTCAGAAACAATAATGGTAATTACATTTTATTTATTTTATTTTATTTATTTATTTATTTTATAATCAATATTTTTTATTATGATATTGTGGGGTACAGTTAAGGGTTAGGTATACAAATTCGTTTCGCTCAGGCACCCTTGTTGATAAGAGGTGTTTCCCCATCCCCAGACAGATTTTTTTTTTAATTAATCAATATTTTTTATTATGGTTTGGTGGGGTACAGTTAAGGATTAGGTGTACAATTACGTTTCATTCAGGCACTCTGATGATAAGAGGTGTTTTATCATCCCCAGACAGATATTTGCTACTGTTAATTCCATCCCCCCATAGTTTCCCAGTACCGTCAGTCATTTTCTTATAGTATTACATTGGATGTTCAAGGTCCATTATATGAGTAAGAACATGTGATACTCGGATCTTTGTTTCTGTGAGAGGTCACTCAGTATTATTTACTACCGTTAATCCCATCTCCCTCGCCCCCCCATTGGTTCCCACTTCTGTCAGTCATTTTCTTATAGTATTACATTAGATGTTCAAGGCCCACTATATGAGTGAGAACATGTGATACTCGGATCTTTGTTTCTATGAGAGGTCACTCAGTATTATAGACTCTAGTTCCATCCAGGTTGCTGCGAAATACATGACTTTGTTCTCTTTAATGGCTGTGTAGTATTCCATTGTGTATATGTACCACATTTTTTAATCCAGTCCTCTTTTGATGGGCAGCATGGTTGCTTGCTATTGTGAACAATGCTGTGATAAACATACGTGTGCAGATATCTTTTTTATAGAGTGATTTGAGTTCTTCAGGATATATTCCCAGTAGGGGGATTGCAGGGTCATATGGGAAGTTGATATTTAGAGCTTTTAGGAATTGCCACATTGCATTCTAGAGAGGTTGCACTAGTTTACACTCCCACCAACAGTGTAGAAGTGTTCCCTTTTCGCCACACCCTCTCCAACAACTGTTATTTTTTGAGTTGTTGATAATTGCCATTCTGACTGGAGTTAGGTGGTATCTCAGTGTGGTTTTGATTTGCATCTCCCTGATGATTAGTGAGGTTGAACATTTCTTCATGTGTCTGTTGGCTGCTCGGATGTCTTCCTTTGTATAGTGTCTGTTCATATCTTTTGCCCCTTTTATAATGGGGTTGTTTGTTTTTTGCTTTTCAGCACGTTTGAGTTCCTTGTAGATCTAAGATGTTAAGCCTTTGTCAGACCTGGTGTTGGCAAATACTTTTTCCCAGT
The DNA here is from genome assembly GCF_000164805.1 of Carlito syrichta. Lineage (NCBI taxonomy): Eukaryota > Metazoa > Chordata > Mammalia > Primates > Tarsiidae > Carlito > Carlito syrichta. Next base: position 95,741 of record NW_007253749.1, on the reverse strand, counting down.
CTGTAGGCTGTCTCCCTGCTCTCTTGATGGTTTCTTTGGCTTTGCAGAAGCTTGTCAGTTTAAATAAGGTC